>NW_025951232.1:0-30444 GCF_021028975.2 Sphaerodactylus townsendi
TTTCCAGCCATTACATCCTGACGAGAAATATACATTTTGATCTCTTCTACAGCTTGAGAGAATTTTAAACCTTCCCTCTGTTCCAAATTGGCAACGAGAGGTGCAAAAGTCTCTGGTAGAGTTAGAAATAATGCAGACTGCTTATCTAGATCAGACATTTCCTGGCGTTCATTTTTAAGAGCAGTGAAACATTGCTGAAGTTTTTGCAGGTGATTCATGAAAGGTGTCCCTTCTTGGTACCTTAGTAAATATAGTCTGCGCTTTAAAACATGGACATTAGACCAGCCTCCCCGATTGTACAGTCTGGCTAAAGTGTCCAGCATCTCTTTAGAAGAAGTCATATCAATTATGTGTGAAAGCGGGGCTGAACTCACGGTTGAGATGATAAAAGCACAGGCACGAGAGTTTGATTTCTTCCAAGCCGTTTTTGCTGCCTCGGTTGCAGCATTTCCTGGTGGGGTGTCGTCCAAAACGTGAATGAGGTCTTCTGCGATCAGAAGAGCGCGCAATCTCGCTCGCCACTCTGAAAAGCTCGAGTCTTCCGTCAAAATCATCAGAGGAAGTCGTCCATCGAGAAGAGAAGTCATCTTTGTAGTCAATGGCTCAAGTCGTTAAGCCAGTACAAAAGAAAAGTTTGTCAAAAAATCCCTAGAGACTGCACTCTCTAAGCCTCTGGGAAAAACTAGCAGAAACTTAACTCCGTCAGTGCCAAGCTCTTTCACGCACAGGTAAAAAACAAAGGTTGGGATCTCAATCACCAAAGTAAAAAGAAAAATATGGGCTAAACAAACACTGGCACAATAACTTGTTGAATGCCTGGGCCCATAACCTGTTGGGATAAGAGCTCCTGGTAGTTGGAGATTATCTCTTTATCGTAGTTAGCAGAGCGGCACGGGTGGCTAGAACACAGCAGAAGCCCTTACCTCGTGTGCGTGCGTGTGCGTGATGGATCCCAATGTGCGGCAAGCTTACACAAAAGAAAGTCGGAGTCAGTTATAGTTTCTTATCTAATAAAAAGAGTATTTATTAGTGAACTCCATTCTGGATAGAAAGGTAGGTAGATAGAGTCACTATGCTATCTTAATCTAGCTGGATGGAGATGGATGCGAGGAGCATCCATCCTCTCTCTAGGCATGGCAGGAAGAAGTGTGTGAGAAGGGGTCGAGGAAGAAGCCGGAAGGAAGGAAGTCCCTGAGAGTATCAGTCTAACATCAAAGGGATAGAACCAGCATGATAGAGTAAAGGTGTCAAATCCCTAGGTCCCTATCTAGCCATTAGCTCTCTAGTAAAAACCCCCTCTGTAGGTTGAGGCAGGAAACAGCGTAACAAAGTCCTTCACTTCCAACAATATTGAGGGGCCTGCCGTCCCCCTCTTTGGGGTAGGTTTTAATTGGGGTTTTGGATGCCTCTTGTTTATTGATTGATTGTTATCCGCTGTTTTATATGAATTTTAAGATGTTTTATTGATGATTAATAGGATGGAGCCTATGTATTGTATTGTGTATGATTTGCTCCTGTCTAATGTTTTTGAACTATGTTGTTCACCGCCTGGAGCCCTACGGGGATCGGGCGGTATAGAAATCGAAGATATAAATAAATAAATAAATAAAATCTACACCTATTAAATTTCTTCCCGTTTTCTGTCTCTCATCAGTGCTTCCTAATTTCGAGGTGACGATCGTTCCAGAACGGAAATATATCCTCGTTTCCGGACAGCGGGACTCCGAATTGCAAATCGATATTCAGGCTAAGTACGAGGCACTCTTGGATTTTTACACTCTGCTTTTTTAGCTTTAAAGTTTTCAGGGTGGTTTGTGATTGCGATTAAAATGGTGTACGTGGTTTAAAACACAACCCAGGCAACTGATCTGGATTTGCGCCCCTGACTTGGTTTGGTTTCCTTGCCCAAAGTGGGGAGGTTTGCATCCAGGTGAGAGGAGATACAATCAGGGACCAGTCATGGGTGGATTTCTGGAGGTTCAGTTCCCCGCTCCTACACATGAAGCCTGCTGGGTGACCTTGAGCCAGTCACCGTTCTCTCAGAGCTCTCTCTGCCCATGCAGAGGCAGACAATGGCAAACCACCCCTGAACATCTCTTGCCTTGAAAACCATTCAGGGTCACCATAAATCAGCACTCTCCACCACCACAAGGGCTAAACTACTTGTTCATATGTTTGAAGAGCTGGGTCTGGGTGCCAAGAGGCAACTCGTGTTTCCAACTTTGGGTTGAGGAATTCCTGGAGTTTTGGGAGTGAAGCCTGGGGAGGGTGTGGTTTGGGAGAGGGGTGCAAAATCCCTGGGGTATAATACCATAGATTCCACCCCACCCCATTTTCTCCAGAGGAACTGTCTAGGGTTGCCGGGTCATACCTGGCTGCCAGCGGGGTATTTGGGGGGGGGGGTATGGTTGCCAGATGGATATAGTATAGATCAGTGGTGGCGAACCTATGGCACGGGTGCCAGAGGTGGCACTCAGAGCCCTCTCTGTGGGCACGCGCAAACACAGCGCTCCCCCCCCAACATCTAAGGCTGGCCTGGGCCGCTGGGCTTGATTATTAGCAGTAAAATTAAGACCTAGTTTTGGGGAAGCAGTGTAGGTAACCCTGTTAAGCGCTGTTAAACCCCACTGATTTTCATGTGAAGAACTAAAGCGCAATCCTTTACCTGGGAGTAAGCTTGGTTGCTGGCAATGGGGCTTGCTTTTGAGTAAACCCTCCTAAGGTCGTGATTTACCCGTTGGAAGAGTTGCACGGTTGCTTCAAAGCAAAGCCACCAATTACCACCAAGCTTACTCCTGAGTAACGCACGCCTCGGAGCCCACCATTTTTTCTAAACTAAAACCTCAGTATTCAGGTTAAATTGCCGTGTTGGCACTTTGCAATAAATAAGTGGGTTTTGCGTTGCAATTTGGGCACTCAGTCTTGAAAAGGTTCACTATCACTGGTATAGATCTTTAAACAGTTCTCTGTTACTTATGCCTGCTAGCAACTAGCTGCCCTATCAGTAACCTCGGCCAACCAGCCTCCGAATTCTCCCTGGTCTTCTCCCTCAACAGATTTTTCTATGGGAAGGGAGTCACTGGGACAGCCTACGTGAGATTTGGCGTGAGTGATGACAACGGAGAAAAATCTTATATCCCAGGACTGGAGAAGCAAGTCTCGGTAAGAGAAAACGGCTACCTTCAACACCAGATCCCTCCACCACCTATCATTGCAGAAAACTCCAGATGATTCAGCCTTCCTCATTCACTCTCTGCCTCTTACAAGGTGTCATTTGGTTCTCTAAATGAGCACATGTGTCCTCTGGGAAGCTGTATCCTCTGCCTGGATACCATCGTCAGCAACGTGGGGTGAAAAGACGTGGTTATTCAAGGTCTCGGCGTGTGTTGAAACTCTCCCATCTTCACAAGTTCTGGGATGTTTCATGATGTGGACCCCTAAATTCCTGGACAGGACTAATTTTTAACGACAGCTGTCTTTGGAAATACTTTATATCTTTGAAGGTCCGGTAGGGGCCTCCAAGACAGTTAAAAGCAGAGGTGGGATCCAGCAGGTTCTCACAGGTTCCCGAGAGTAGGTGACTAATTATTTGTGTGTGCCGAGAGGGGGTTACTAATGGGTGATTTTGCCACGTGATTTTTGCCTTAGTTACGCCCCTCCTCTCAGCAGTAGCGCGCAGAACTTGAAGCAGTCTAGCAGGAGGTGCACTGGCGTGCGTGGCAGCCTGCGCCTGCGTGCATTCGTTTCCCGCCCAAGGACCGGCACAGCGGCTGCATCCTTGCCACAGCCCCGCCCAGGAATGCCCCGCCCCCGGAATGCCCGGTCACGCCCCCGTCGTGCCCCGCCCAGCCCCATTGGCGCTACGCCACAGTTTGAATCCCACCACCATGGGAACCTGTTACTAAAATTTTTGGATCCCACCACTGGTTAAAAGCAGAGCAGTTTTAAAAACAGGACTAAGGGAATGCCAGAAAAAAACAAAAATCTTCGCTTACTGGTGAAAGACTGGTGAAAAATCTTTCACTTACTGGTGAAAGACAGCGGTGGATTCCACGCAACAGATTTATAACAATCGTTATAAATTTATAACTAGTTATAAATGAACTCATTTTTGCTTGAGAAAGGAGTTCATTTATAATAATTGCAATTTGTTATACATATACTGGGCAGAATCCACTAGTGATAGAAAGGGATATCAGATATCTGATAGTGATAGAAAGGGATATCCAGCAGTAGCGTAGTCGTTAAAAGCAGGTGCACTCTAATTTGGAGAACCGGGTTTGATTCTCCGCTCTGCCACTTGAGCTGTGGAGGCTTATCTGGGGAACTTGATTAGCCTGTGCACTCCAACACATGCCAGCTTGGGCTAGTCACAGTTCTTCGGAGCTCTCTCAGCCCCACCTACTTCACAGGGTGTTTGTGTGTGGGGGGGGGGAGGGAAAGGAGATTGTCAGCCCCTTTGAGTCTCCTTACAGGAGAGAAAGGGGGATATAAGTCCAAACTCTTCTCATTCTTACCACCTGTCTGGCCTCAGATGGTGAGGGCGTGCACATTAGGGCCTCAGAAGGTGTCCTTGTGGGTTAGGGATTGTGTTAGTGGGTGAAAACATTTTGTGTTGTTTGGCGTCCCCTCAATAACTGTTACAGACCCTTCTCCCTGGTTTCAGTACTGTGGGTCTCTGTGTTTATACAATTGTCTTTATTTATTTTTATTTATTTATTCGATTTTTATACCGCCCGATCCCCGGAGGGCTCCGGGCGGTGAAAAACACAGTGCAACATCAAACAGGAGCAATTCACACACAAAAATATAAATACATATAAATATATAGGCTCCATCTCATAACCATCAATAAGCAACCTAAAACTCATAAAACAGCGAATAACAATTAATACATAAGTAATACATAAATAAACAAGAGGCGTCCAGAAACCCCCATTTAAAACCTACCCCCCCCCAAAAAAAAGGGGACGGCGGGCCCCTCAATATGAGGGGACTTTGATGTAACAGCACCAAGGCACAGAGCAGTAAGGGGGCACCATATCAGCGGCTGGACACCCCAAAGGCCCAGTCTTGAGTCTCTGGAGAAGTGCTACCAGTCTGAGTAGACAATACTGACCTCAACAGATGAATGGCCTGATTCACTATGGCTAATTACTCACTGAAGGCTGACTTGCCGCCCTCCCCACCCTCGCCCCGCTCTGGCGCAAAAAGTCACACCAGAAGTGCTCTCGCTTCCCCCATGAAAAGTGAGACGACCACGTGGGGCAAGAGGAAGCATGTCGGGACCAGGGGCGTAACGAGGCAGCCCTGGGCAAACTGTAGCCCTGGGAAAAACCTGAGTTGGATGCCCTCCCCCCCCCCATGGGCGGCCACTCCACCATGACCAGTTTTTTTTTTTTGCACCAGGACATTGGTGCCTGCAGGGAGTGTATTTTTAGACATATCAGCACCAAAACATTCTTTGCTAAGGAGATGGGGGCTACCCTTTTGAGGGTCCATAACTTTGGACCCCCTGAACCAAACTGCACCAAACCTTGGGGATGACATCATGACAGTCTCCAGATGATACCCTGAAATTTTGGTGCTGATACGTCCAAGAATGCCCTCCCTGCAAGAACATCCTGAAATTTGCCCAAGAATCTTTGTTCTGCATTGAGTTTTCTGCATTGCAGTCAATGGGGGTTGCAGGCTGGGGGGGCACATTTTTGAAGGCACAGTCTCAAAACTTTCAGGGTCTCATCAGGAGACTGCCCTGATGTTACCCCCCAGTTTTGGTGCAGTTTGGTTCAGGGGGGCCAAAGTTATGGACCCTCAAAACTGTAGCCCCCATCTCCTATTAGCTCCCATTGGAAACAATGGGGGATAGGGGCACCCCCTTTGGGAGTCCATAACTTTGGACTCCCTAAACCAAACCTCACCAAACTTGGGGGGTCGCATAAGGACAGTCTCTTGATGATACACTGAAAATTTGATGCTGCTAGCCTAAAACCTGCGCCCCCTGCAGGCCAAAAAGGAAAACCACTAAAAATTCCCCAAAATGAACCCAGCATTTTGATGCCCCCCACAAGGTGATGCCCTGGGCAGCTGCCCACCTTGCCCAATGGGCATTATGCCAGTGGTTGGGACGGCTCCGATGCGCCTCCTTTTCTTAGCACGTTGCAAAGAGCATTGGGACGAGATTTCTTGCCCTGACATGCTTCCAGAGCATCGGTGGATAATCGGGCTGTAAGGCGGTTTCACGTGTTCCTCCCAACAAAGGTGAAGAAGTCTCCGTGGACTGGAGGTGGGCCCCAACATTTGCACAGTGGAGTATAGGATCTACCACAATGCATAGTTAGGTTAGGTGCCATTTTCTCTGTCTCCTCAGTGTCTGGTTAGGCACCATTTCCTGTGTTTCTCTGTGCTGTAGGCTCCAGGTAGTTCTTGTCTACCTTAGTATGATACAGTTAATTTTATTTTCCCTTCCCTCCAACCAAATTCCACCCCACTAGGTAACCGATGGCCATGGCTCAGCCTCCCTGAAACGCAGCCTCCTGTCGGAAAAACTGGGGCGTCCTTTGCGGGACTTAGTTGGAACCACGCTCTACATCGCAGCCACTGTCATAGAGGCAGCAAGTAAGTTTGGAAATGGGACCCCCCCCCCTCATTCCCCTTAAGAACATGTCTTAATACGCCATTGTTTGAATCCCACCACCATGGATCCCACCACAGTCTCCTACACTACGCCGACTGCACTGGCTCCTGATTGAGTACCAGATCATCTTCAAGGTGTTGGTGATGACCTTTAAGGCATTTTGTGGCTTGGGGCCCTCATACTTCAGGGACTGTCTCCCCTCGGCTTTTGTGTTCTGCAGAGGCCAATTTGCTGGTGGTCCCTGCCCCCTCCATGATTCGGTTAGCCTCCACCCAGGCAAGGGCCTTCAGTGCCTTGGCCCCAATGTGGTAGAACATTCTTCCACCAACCATTCGGGCCCTGCAGGACCTTGGCCAGTTCTGAGGGGCTCTAAAGACTGAGCTGTTCCACCGAGCGTTTGGAGGAGAGTAATCGTTGATTGCCACCCATATTTTTCCATCATTGGACCATCCCCATGATAAGGAGCTGAATTAGATTGTTTCTGACTTTGGGATTTTTATCGCCATCTGTAATCTTGTTCTGTTTTTATGTCTAATTACTGTTTTATGGTTGTCATGATTTTAATGTTTGATTATTCTGTTCACCGCCCAGAGCCCTTCGGGGGTGGACGGTATACTAAATTTAATTAATAAACAAAGAAACAAACAAACATACTAGTTGCAGGCCATTTCAAAATGGCCTAAATCTTTAGGTGGCAGGGCACTACCAACATCACCAGCCCAATCTCTCTTGCCCGGTGCTTCAAGAGTGCTTTGCCATTTTCACTACCTACAGCAGTGCTGTTGTTCCATTCTATATACCAGTGGTGGCGAACCTTTTCAAGACCAAGTGCCCAAATTGCAACCCAAAACCCACGTATTTATCGCAAAGTGCCAACATGGCAATTTAACCTGAATACTGAGGTTTTAGTTTAGAAAAACCGGTTGGCTCCAAGGCGTGCGTTACTCGGGAGTAAGCTTGGTGGTAGTCGGTGACTTTGCTTTGAAGCAACCATGCAACTCTCCCAATGGGTGAATCACAACCCTAGGAGGGTTTAATCAGAAGCAAGCCCCATTGCCAGCAACCGAGCTTACTCCCAGGTAAAGGATCACGCTTTAGTTCAGCACATGAAAATCAGTGGGGCTAACAGCGCTTTACAGGGTTACCTACACTGCTTCCCCAAAACTAGGTCTTAGGTTTCATGCTAATAATTGAGCCTAGTGGCCCAAACCAGCCTAGATGTGTGTTGGGGGGCACTCTGCACGTGCCCACAGAGAGGGCTCTGAGTGCCACCTCTGGCACCTGTGCCATAGGTTCGCCACCACTGCTATATACTGTACAAAAGAGGTTTGGGAGAAGATGAAAGAACCCTGTAGAAATCAGTTTCAATGAGCTGCTAGATGGGGAGGAAGTCTAGAACACCTCCTTTATCTCACTGCCTGTTTTCCATATTCCTACAGGTGGAGACCTGGAAGAGCAGGAACTTGCATCTGTGAAATTTGTGGAATCTCCATATTTGCTGAGCATGTCCAAGACCATGCGGCATTTTGTGCCTGGGGCACCGTTTGAAGTGCTGGTGCGTGTGTTGTGTTGTGTCTCTCCCAGTGCAGCATGTCCCGTGTTGTGTCGAGCGTGTTTTGCTGCAAGGATGTCCCATATTGAATCCTAGTTCGAATCCCACCTTTCTCTTTCCTTGGTTGATTCCCCACTGAGGATTGGATGCATGCTTGTCACACCAAATATCCAGGTTTCCTGCAAAACTCCCCACTTCACCAGCGCAGAACATGCATTCATCCCGTTTCTGGCGCTCCCCCCCAGCACATTTTAGAACCTGCATGGAAGTAGACCTTTTTAAAAAACACGTGGGCAATCTGGAGTGGTGGGGGAGTTGGCAGGGGTGAATCCGGATTAGTTTTTCCAGCCTCTGGTAGTGACGTGTAGCTTCCCATCCAATGAGAACGCAGTGGGCTGTGCGCGATGCGTGCACAACCTTTTTTTTTTTATTTCGCGGACCAGAGATCCACGTGGATTCGAAGCAACGTGGGGGCGTTTTTGACTGATTGACTGATTCTCATACTTTTCTCAATCCCTTCTGGCCTATGTTGTTTTCCTAGAGCTGCATCTCATAGCCACTGGAGGTCACTGTTCCACTAAGTGAACTCTAAAATGCAGAATATAAATTTGTGAATGTCCTGGCAGACTTCCCTTTCTAGATTTTCAAGAAAAAGGAATTGGGAGGTGGTATTTTTCAAGGAGGGAAGTTTGACTCAGAAATCTGGCTAGATTGTGTATTTAGACACTGTCTTGAAGCGTAACGTTTCCTTTGAAAAAGTACACATTTGTACTAAGGGATGGCATGAACTCTAGTTCTATTAGAGACTTGGAGAACAGGCAAAAATTGATTTGTCAAACTGTAACACTTTTCAGGAAAGGCCGTGCTGATTTCACTATCCCAGTGGTGGCGAACCTTTGGCACTCCAGATGTTATGGACTACAATTTCCATCAGCCCCTGCCAGCATGGCCAATTGGCCATGCTGGCAGGGGCTGATAAACCATAGTCTATCTGGAGTGCAAAAAAATTCCTGCAAACATATCCTATCAAACCGACCTTTCCATTTGCTGCCTGCAGCAGTGGCGTAGGAGGTTAAGAGCTCATGTATCTAATCTGGAGGAACCGGGCTTGATTCCCAGCTCTGCATACAGGCTGTGGAGGCTTATCTGAAATTCGCAGATTAAGCCTGTGCCTCCCACACCGCGTAGCTAAGGTGAGGCTGATAAGCTTCTCGAGACTCTCAGCCACCCACCTCACAGGGTGTTTGTTGTTTATTGGGGAAGGGCAGAGATTGTAAGCCTTTGAGTGTCCTGCAGGAGAGAAAAGGGGATATAAATCCAAAACTCCTCCTCCTCCTCCTCCTCCTCCTCCTCCTCCTCTTCTTCTTCTTCTTCTTCTTCTTCTTCTTCTTCTTCTTCTTCTTCTTCTTCTTCTTCTTCTTCTTCTTCTTCTTCTTCTTCTTCTTCTTCTTCTTCTTCTTCTTCTTTTTTTGTGCACCAGATATTGCTTCCTCTAACACTGGCCCACTTCAGGATGGAGCCCTTTCTCATCATATGCTGTGGTCCCAATTTCAATGAGCCCCGTGCAGCTGGGAACTGAGCTTCTAGAAAGGAACTTGAAAGTGCCTGCAAATCATATGGCACCAAGGTGGACCAAGGGAAGCCGCAGTTCACCCTTTTTGCTGCAGAAGAAATTCCCGTCTCTTAAATCCAAGAAAAGCATTGCCTTAGATTTTTGGCATTGCAGCTTTCAAGGCACAGAAACAAGGGAAGGTCCTCTGCGTGTTCTGTTTCTGGCCTCGCACTCGCCTGCGTTGTGTCCTCATGTCTACATTAACAACCGTACTTCAAAAACCTCTCTCTTTCTCTCCCGGCTCAGGTGACTGTTGTTTCACTTTCAGATGGCACCCCCGCCCCCCACGTCCCAGTCCATTTCTCTACCCAGATAACTGGAGGGTCATCCCCTGATAATGCTGCAATCAACACTGACAACCATGGGGTCGTGTTGCATCGGATCAACATCCCCGCCGGAGCAACAACAGTCACTTTTATGGTACAGGAATCCTTGCTGCACAGGAAGTGAGGAGAGGGCAGGCGTAAAATGCCAGGAAGTGGGAGAAAGGCAGAAGGAATGGGTGGTAGGGAAAAGGGAGGAGGACCAAAAACTCTGGAACAGAGGTCCCCCATTTTTGGTAGCCTATGGGCACTTTTTGGAATTTGTGCCATCACAAAATGGCTGCCATAAAAGAAAGCAAGGAGTGGCAGGCTTCGGGAAAGAAGGGCATGGACTAGGGTGCCAACCTCCAGGCAGTGGCTGGAGATCTTTTGCCTATTAGAACTGATCTTCAGACAACAGAGATCAAAAAAAGGGACTTGATAGTAGGTGCCATCCTATTATGTTGATTTTTTTAGTATGCTCGCGTTTTAATGGGATGGTTATTTTATATAGAGCCAAAATTAACTAATATTTAATGGATTTTATGCTGGTCTGTAATGCTCTATTTCTGTTTACGTTCACAGCCCTGAGCCCGCCGGAGGCGGTATAAAGCCTATAACCGTAAATAAATGGGTGGGTGGGTGGGTGGGTGCGGGTGGGTGGATGGAATGGATAAAACCGGATGGATGGATGGATGGATGGATGGATGGATGATGGATGGATGGATGGATGGATGATGGATGGATGGATGGATGGATGGATGGATGGATGGATGGATGGATGGATGGATGGATGGATGGATGGATGGATGGATGGATGGATGGATGGATGGATGGATGGATGGATGGATGGATGGATGGATGGATGGATGGATGGATGGATGGATGGATGGATGGATGGATGGATAGATGATAGATAGATGATAGATAGATGATAGATAGATAGATAGATAGATAGATAGATAGATAGATAGATAGATAGATAGATAGATAGATAGATAGATAAATTCACTTGAAGAAAATGACTGCTTTGGAAGGAAGACTCTATGGCAGTGGTTCTCAACCTGGGGGTCGGGACCCCATTGGGGGTTGAACGACCCTTTCACGAAGAGTGCAAGCCCTAAGACTCTCTCTGCATCCAGTGTTCTCCATCTGTAAAATGGATAGATGTTAGGATTGAGGTCACCACACACCATGAAGAACTGTATTAAAGGGTCGCGGAATTAGGAAGGTTGAGAACCATAACCTATATTTATTACAATGGGATGGGGCACCCCTTTTTGGGAGTCAACTTTGGACCCCCTGAATCAAACTTCACCTAACTTGGATGGCATCATCAGGAGAGTCCCCCGAAAACTCCTGAAATTTTGGTGCTAGTCTAAAAACTGCGCCCCTGCCGGGCCAAAAAACTGGAAAACACTAAAAAAAAAAAAAAAATGCAAAAAAAAAAAAAGAAGCCGCAAGGGGGGTGCACGCTGCTCACCCAGTGGCCAGTTGCAACCGCAGCACCCCCCCTGATCCCACTTGTAGCTACTGATGGGCACAGTCTGTCACAGTCACAGTGATTCACAGAGACATTTCCCACATTCTTCTCCCTCCAGCAGTACAGAAGTCATGGGACCCACATGGACCAATAATCAAGAAGCAGTTTTGAGGGGGAAGGAGATAAGAGACTGAAAGCAGAGCTGAGTCTGCGCACAGCAGAATTCTACAGTTTGGCTGCTTGAGGAATAGAGTTCAAACTTAGGCTTATTTACTTAGAAAGAAATAGAAGTTCTGTATTGTAAGAGGAGCTCACACTGGATACAAATGACAGAGTAAAGGTTTCTAGTTATGGTGATTTCTAAAGGGGGATGCCATCACTTCCTGGGAAAACCTGGAGTACCCTCTCTAGTAATCTCTGAAAGCTCTATGGAAACTCCAGAAGGGATGGGGAGCTGGGGGATAGGGGGGGAATGCAAGCCTGGAATGGGGTGAAATAGTGTTTTCAGCCTCTTTAGAAGCAGAGGAGTTGGTTTCCAAGAGTGAACCACATGTGTCTTTCTTGTTCCATGTAGATGGAAGCAGGGGACAGAGTCTCCAGCAGAAGCCACACTGACCGCCACAGCCATGAATTCCCAACAAGGCAGATACTTGATTATTGATAGCCCGAAACACCAAGACTTGAGCCCGGGGGAGACCCTCAACCTGGGCCTGAAACATATTGGACAGATGACTTCTCCAGCTTCTACTACTTGGTGAGTCTGTGGCTGGGTGATCCCAGCTGATCAAATCTCTGAAATTACCTGGACTTCTCATCTCTCAGTTTTTGATCTGCCATTTGCCTGTTTTATTTGTTAAAATTATTTAAATCCTGTCTCTCCGGTGGCTCAAGGGCGGCGTAGAATCATCATGTAAAGTATCACAACAATGAAATGGAACTGCAAAAGGACCCTCGCTCAAAGATACCTTTGGGGTTTGTTTTGCTGTCAAGTCTCAACTGACTTACAGTGACCCGGTGGGATTTTGAAGGCAAGAGATGTTCAGAGGTGGGCTGCCATTGCCTGCCTCTAGGTGGCGATGTTGGTATTCCTTGCAAGTCTCCCATTCAGATACTTTCCAGGGTCAACTCTGTTTAGCTTCTGAGACTTGACAAAGGTCGATTCCACGCCATTAGATCTGGCGCTCCTCACGGCAAATAACCCGGGGTCCTGCAGCACTCCCCACTACACCAGTGGCGACAACGCAGTCACCCTGATTCTGCCGTTCCTCCCACCCCTCAGTGTGCGTCATTCTGGATCCTGGTCGGAAGTGCACCTTTTTGAAAACCACACCGAACGCGGAGCAGTGGGGAAGTCCCGTGGGTGACTCCGGGTTTGGGTTTCCTGCCGCTGATAGTGACGTGATCCTTCCGTCCAATCCAGGCCCGCGGCGGAGTTGAAAACACATCCAATATTGATTTCAATTTGAATACCTTTAATAGCATATAAATAGTTCAACATGAACATTGCAGATAATAACAGCCTTTACAACTTCTGGCCGAGTTAAAATAACACCATTAAAAATTTAGCCACGCTTCCAACAGCTACGTCGTTGTGGCTGAGCAAAGATATAACCTTCTGTTCTGCCATCTGTAGTGCCTTCACTTCCGTAGGGAAGGGGATTATGTGCTTCTTCTACCTATCTCATAAAAGGACAATTCAACAGCATATGAGATACTGTTTCCACACAGAACCCATGCCACCACCCGGGCATTTCCTTTCTTTAATGTGCCAGAGTTAGGGTGGCGATCAAGGCTAAATTGAATGCTTCTTCACATCAAGAAAAATTCCATCCCTCTGAACCATTGCCATGTCGGAGTAAATAGTCTAAACTTCATTTTCATCCTCAAATGGGAATTTGTTATGTGGGAAGCATTCAAATATATAACAGCCACCTAGAATGCAGAAATAATAGCATTTTTGTGTGTGAAAATAAGATTGGTGGGGAATAGTTAAGACTGCGGCACATTCGTCACTGGCTTGTGTGAATTGTCCCTTTGCTTCCAGATTTTGAACAAGGGGACGGTGTCCTCTGCCAACCAGCGTGCTTAGCCGGATCGCTACTGTATGGTTCCGATCCATCACCCAACTTAGTCGCAGCGTTTCGGTTTGTGGCCTTTTACCGCCTGGGAGATAAAGTTGTGGCCAACTCCATCTGGGTGGACGTAGTTGACACCTGCGAAGGAAAGGTGAATATTTATTTATTTATTTATTCATTCATTCATTCATTCATTCATTTATTCATTCATTCATTTATTTATTTATTGTTTAGTTTTATATACCGCCCTATCCCCGAAGGGCTCTGGCTCTGAATAGCATTTGAAATGACCATGTTTCCATGAGAAATCTTTCCCAGAATCCATTGCTAAAGGCCTAAGCATTGATCTGTATGATACATATCTATCTATTTCATAATACTCCTTTCTCACTGAAACTCAAGGCAGATTTCCCATTAATGCAGTCAACAGGATGAAACACAACTTAACCAAAACTAGCCTAACCAGATTGGCCTCGATAAAGTTTGTGTGTGTGGGGGGGGGGAGGTCGATAAAACTTTATCTAAGCTCCCTATTTTCTCTATTCCTGATCCTTAATGATGTTTGTTCCCGGTGGTATTTTAGGCCAATACTTCAGTTGTATTTTTTTTAATGAAGTACAGTATATACTCTAATAGTGTTGCAGTCATATTTACTCCAATCGCACGTATCTAAAGAAAGCTGTCATGGCCCCACTGAGACATGATATTACTCCCCCTAGGACAGGGATGGGAGCTCAGTGAGTGGACTCTCCTTTCCTCATTAACTTTCCATAATTATCCATTAAAAATGCCCCAGCCCTCACACCAAATACCCTTCACTATATTGCTCCACCCTGTCAGAAGCAGTTTATGGGACTAGTCTGATGTGAGAGCAGAGGCATTGTTAAAGGTGTAGGAGGCCACAACTGTTCAGCCATTCTAACTCTGTAGACCTTCCTTCCCATGGTCGGAGGAAGGTGGATTAGGGTTACTGGCAGAGGTGGGATCCAGCAGGTTCTCTGGGTTCGGTGGGTTACTAATTATTTGTGTGTGTGCGAGAGGGGTTACTAGTGGTGATTTTGCCCGCGTGATTTTTGCCTTAGTTCGCCCCTCCTCTCAGCAGTAGCGTGCGAACTTGAAGCAGTGATCCTGGCAGGAGGGGGGGCACTGGCATGCGTGGCAGCCTGGCGCCCTGGGCATTTGTTCCATGGGACTGGCGGCTCGTCCTTGCACAGCCAGCCAGAATGCCCGCCCGGAATGCCTGGCCATGCCCCATCATGCCCTGCCCAGCCCCATTGGTGCTACATCCCAACATGGGAACCTGTTACTAAAATTTTTGGATCCCACCACTGGTTACTGGCCTCAAATTTGGCTAGAGTTGCCTTCTCTGGGAAATATCTGGATATTTTGGGCGTGGATCCTGAGGAGGGTAAGGTTTTGGGAAGGGAGGGACTCTGGCAGGGTTTAATGTCATAGAGTCCACCCTCCAACGCAGATATTTTCTCCAGGGAGTTGATCTTGTAATAGCAAAAGATCTCCAGGTGCCACCTGGAGGTTGGCAACACTATGTTGCGGTCTGGAGCTTTTCTGGAATTATGGCTGCTCTCTGGCTACAGAGCTCAGTTTCCCCGGAGAAAATGGCAGTTTCAGAGGGTGGACTCTACGATCACATCCCCGTTGAATTCTCTCCTCCTTCCCACCTCCTTCCCAAATTCTACCTTTCCCAGATGCCACCCCCCAAATGTCCAATAATTTTCTATGCTGAAATTGGCAACCTTAGGGTTAAGGTCATGTGAGCGATCGCCTGTGATCAGGTGGGCCTTCTCACTACCACTCAGCTGGGCAGTGGGGAAAAATGGGTGAGGAGAGATGAAGGGATGATTGCTGGTGCCTGACATAATGTCACTTCCAATGAGACCAGAAGTAATATCGTTACATTGTTAGTAACACTCTAGCATTAATTCCAATCTCTATGGCTACGCAATAGAGTTCTGGTCGAATGCTAGAGCTCCACCAGCAATGCCAGCAACATCATTATATAGGTCTTCCACCTGTGGCCAGTCTCATGCTGGCAACCTACCGGTACCTGGGATGAATGGCAGCCATTTTGTTGCCTTGGTGGGCCCAGGACAGAAATGTTAGTAAGCACTATATCAGTGGTGGCGAACCTTTGGCACTCCATATGTTATGGACTACAATTCCCATCAGCCCCTTCCAGCATGGCCAATTGGCCATGCTGGAAGGGGCTGATGGGAATTGTAGTCCATAACATCTGGAGTGCCAAAGGTTCGCCACCATGGCACTATATGAACAGTGACATACTCTGGCTCCTCTATAAAGATAGAGTGAATCAGTCGAATTCAGTTCAGACTGACAAACTGAGGGGGCAAGGACTGTCAATTTTCCCACTATCACAGGTGATTTCCCCCCTTCCCCACTAGTCCTCCAAGAGTCAGTATTGGGGAGGGGGGGGAATGCTGGTGTGCTATGTTACTTCTGGAGAAAAACCAGAAGTGCTTCATGCCATTGGGACAATGCTGTAAGATTGTCCCCCAAATTTATGGTTTAACCATAGAGTTTGGTTGAATCCAACAGAATTGTCCCTGACATCATGGCATTTCCAGGGTTTGTTTGTTTTTTGCCAGAAGTGCATGTCAGTGTAACCTCTATCTGTGGGTTCTGTGGGGCAGAACTTGGAAGGAGTTGCAAAGAACTAAACTTAAAACAAAATGGTTTACTTCCTTAACAAATAACACTTTTAACATTAACATTTAACATTAACAATTTACAGTCCTTTTAGGTTGCATTTCAAGTCCTTATATTTACAATCTACTGATAATGCCAAGTCCAATTCTTCCTGCTGGTGGTTGGCTTATGAAGACTTCAGAGGCTTGGTGAACTGGATGCAAGATGATGAAGATCCCCAAAAGAACTCCCATCAACTATATATACAGAAAGCCCTGAAACAATAAATTCTAACATTTACAATATAGCAAAAATAAACCACTCCCTTCCCACTAGTTCCCAACAACTTTGCAGTTACCTTAAACAAGGTGTTAAGAGCTTAAAAAGAATTAAATCAAGGTCCCAGCCTGATAGCCTCAGAGCTTCCTCCAACTTCACCAGTTTTTGCAGCCTTCTGCTGCTTTGAGTCTCCACCCCTTTCTGGGTCAACCCATTCTGAACAGAGGGGTTACATCAGCACTTCCCCACCCCCAACTCTTTACAACCTTACAACAGCCCAATCCTATGCAGAGTTACCCAGGCCTAAGCTCATTTGATTTCAGTGAGCTTAGACAGGAGTACCTCTGTGTGAGACTGCACTGTAGCACACCAGTGTGTAAGCAGTCTGCAACTACAAATCTAGCATGCCAAGAAGGAGAAAGCTTTGTGGCAGCACAGAGTGGAGGCAGAAGGGTAGCTAAGACCCGGAAGGCCGCAAGCAGAGAAGAGTAAGGTTTGGTGTGTGAATAGCAAACAGCGGGCTCAGATTTTTTTTTAAAGGGTGTCAAAATCACTTGCAAGGGTGTCGAAATCACTCAGCCATCTCTCACTATGTCCTTCCAATCCATAGCTGCGCCTCAGCACACCAGAGAAGGCCAAGCAGCACCGACCCCAGGATGTCCTGAGACTCACCATCACTACCGATGACGACAGATCTTCCGTCTCACTTGCTGCTGTGGACACGGCTGTTTATGCCCTCAGTCGGAAAAATCGCCTCACTCAGGGCAAGGTAGTGCCATCTTTCTTCCACGCTTCTCCTTTGTTTCCTTGTTTCCAGAGAGGTTGATCTGGAGCAGCAAAATGAAAGAGGTTTCAGCGGCACCTTAAAGAACAAAATTGATTTATTTGGATGCTCCCGGGGAAAGAAGAAGAAGAAGAGTTTGGATTTATATCCCCCCTTTCTCTCCTGCAGGAGACTCAAAGGGGCTTACAATCTCCTTGCCCTTTCCCCCTCACAACAAACACCCTGTGAGGTAGGTGGGGCTGAGAGAGCTCCGAGAAGCTGTGACTAGCTCAAGGTCACTCAGCTGGCGTGTGTGGGAGTGTACAGGCTAGTCTGAATTCCCCAGATAAGCCTCCACAGCTCAAGCGGCAGAGCTGGGAATCAAACCCGGTTCCTCCAGATTAGATACACAAGCTCTTAACCTCCTACGCCACTGCTGCAATGGAAACCAATGCAGTGTGGGAATGCTTGCCTGCAGCTGTTGGTACGTTCTACATTCCCCTGATGGGGCAAACAACAGGCTTTTCCACACAATTCTTTTTAAAAGTTTTGAGGCAGGAAATAAAATGTTTCATCCATGGAGTTTTGCATTGTTTTTACCCTCAAACATTTTATTTCCAGCCTCAAAAATATTTTAAACAAATTCCCATTTTAAATGGATCTCTGACTGAAACATTTTGAAAACACCTTTGGTCGCTGTGCAATCTATTGACTACATTCCCCATAATTCTCTGCTTCCCTGAACTTCCTCTTCTGCGCCACCTTCTGAGCTCGCCCAGTTCCACTTTGCGGGTTTATTTGCAGCGTTTAGCTGATTGAAGCATCAAGTATATGAGGAGTAAAGAATGCAGCATGAAGCTGTGTAGCACTGAAGCATCGATTCCACACAGAACTAAAACAAAGAAAAATCACACAATGGTGGCCAGGAATTGTTTCCGGGGGGAGGGCAAATAAAAGGAAGAAGAAGAAGAAGAAGAAGAGTTTGGATTTATACCCCCCTTTCTCTCCTGCAGGAGACTCAAAGGGGCTTACAATCTCCTTGCCCTTCCCCCCTCACAACAAACACCCTGTGAGGTAGGTGGGGCTGAGAGAACTCCGAGAAGCTGTGACTAGCCCAAGGTCACCCAGCTGGCGTGTGTGGGAGTGTCCAGGCTAATCTGAATTCCCCAGATAAGCCTCCACAGCTCAGGCGGCAGAGCTGGGAATCAAACCCGGTTTTACAAACATTTTACAAGCGATTTATTTATTTATTTATTTACTTATTCGATTTGGTAAACCGCCCTACCCCCCAAAGGGCTCAGGGCGGTGCACAACAAACAACAATACAATAAAACAAATCGAATAACCCCAGTTAAAATACAAAACCTTAGAACTATAAAACTACGGCAGCAGTAGTAGCCTTCAATAAATAATTTGATTAATAATAGAAGACGTCTGACACCCCACCCCAGTGATCAAACCCTGGGAAGGGAGGGGATTGGCAGATGGTCCAATAGATAGCCAATGTGCAGGACAACACGAGGTGCGGGCTCAGCGGCCAGCTCCCTCAAAAGCCCGGTGAAACAGCACCGATTTAGGAGATTCGTGCAGAAAGGGCCAATGGCTATGCCATTTCAAGTTGAGAAAATGTTGCAGGGTGGGTGGGATCAAGCCCCTCTCCTTGCATGCCATTATCCTGATCTGAATTGGGGGCCCCACACACTTTGGAGAAGAGTTCTGTGCATGAAACTGGCGACCCCTTGTCTGATCACCCAGCGTGTGATCGGTGTTTGGAATATGCTGCCACAGGAGGTGGTGATGGCCACTAACCTGGATAGCTTTAAAAGGGGTTTGGACAGATTTATGGAGGAGAAGTCGACCTATGGCTACCAATTTTGATCCTCCTTGATCTCAGATTGCAAATGCCTTAGCAGACCAGGTGCTCAGGAGCAGCAGCAGCAGAAGGCCATTGCTTTCACCTCCTGCATGTGAGCTCCCAAAGGCACCTGGTGGGCCACTGCGAGTAGCAGAGAGCTGGACTAGATGGACTCTGGTCTGATCCAGCAGGCTAGTTCTTATGTTCTTATCACCAGGATGGAAGAAAAATATTCTTTGGTCAATTCCCCTCTTGAATTTAAAAATATTTTAAACCAAGTTTTAAAAAAACTACACCTTTTAATCGGGGTTTCAGCCTCCCCACGTCAGATTGATTCTGCAAAGAGATGTAAGGCAATGTCGAGTGCCGTGAACCCAGCACTCCCCACAGGAAATTGATCTCTGTTTTTTCTCCCCCCCCCCCCACCGGATTGGCTGGCGTTCTGTGCTGGGGCGGGTACCTACGTGCCCAGCCACCACTGATTGGTCGTCATGATTTACGTCACACTCCACGGTGGGAAATAAGTGAGGATTAGTCCCCCGCTCCTCCCCTCTAGGCTGGAAAGAAGAGTGGTAAAGCAAAAAGTTGTCGTTCCAAGCAGGTACAGGGAAAACGCGGAATAAAGGGGGGGAATGAGCAGCAGAAATGGGAAGAAATCCCCTTTGTCACTCAAGGAGTGGGGAGGCATTCCTGAAACTTCTTTTTTTCGCGTTAGTACCACGCAATTATTTATGAGCGGGGAATCGACATCTGTCTTTTAAAAAAAAACACCTTTATAGTCCACATTTCTCACTGAGACGCAAGGCAGATTACAAAATTTATCGATGCAAAATTGGACCAGTACAGGCTCTGTAATACATGTAACAAGATAGGCTTATGAAATTAGATAATAACGAAACAGAAACAGAATGATACAACATAACAGCTGCAAAAATTGGATTATAGAAATTAGAAAACAATGTAATAAAACCAAGAAATGTATACAGTAAACTGTGTCACACAAAGTACAGCTCTTATCTCTTTATTAAAGCATCTTCTTGCACAATTCTAATTTTACTACTGTATTGTTATCTTTATATTATACCAGTACACTAAACCAAATTGGTTCATTATTATTTGGCACAGAATCAATTTTTTAAATATCCAATATGACACATAAAACAAACGTAGAACTTTTTATAAAAGATAGGTATCTTCCCCAATCTGTCTAATATTCGGCATGGTAGGATACCTATTACTGTATTATTTTGCTTTTAACTTGCTAAACAGATCTATTTTTATTGCAATTTTATATTAGATTGTATTTTTACATTGATGTGTAGGGGTATTTACTGTCATTTGCTCTGGCAATTTCTTTTTTTAAAAAATCTGATTTGAATCCCTCGAAGTCAACCGTCAAGTTATGTGGACTATTTCCTTGCTACTGAACTATACTTGAGACTGCAGAATGTGTCTGTGTAAATCCTGATCTATCTATGCCTATTAAAGGTTAATAAAAATAAAGATAAAGATAAAGCTATCTTTATAAAAATGCTCTGTAGTTAGGCCACATCACAATGGCCACTTATGCACTGCTTACCCTGCAGCATTTTGCTTTGCAGTGGGGTTTTCACACATTTTTTTGTTTGCACAGGGATTCTTCACCTGTGAAGTGCCCCTAACTGAGCCTATCTGCCATTTTGCCCATACACTGCTTCCTTGTTGTTTCCGTGCAAACTCCATTTGGGGAGGTTATCTGCTGCCTTTTTCTTTGGTTGCCATCTTCAGTCTAGTGTTACTTCACTAGCTCTGGTCAATTTCATGTCCATTTCACTGAGTCTTTTGCTGCAGCGATGGATCTTCGGCATTGCAGCAAAACAGACAAACAAAAAGAAAGAAAGCCCTTCTGATTGTTCTGAAATGGTGGGAGGAACTACTGTGGTGTGGGCAGGGAGGAGCAAGGAAATCCAATGAAAGCCTAATGCATAAGGATCTCCTTCACCTTCCCTGCAGAGAAAGAGTCACACTTGAAGTGCTTTTGGAAGCCTTGGGGATTCTCTGGTCGGAAGGCAGGATGACTGCCAAAGAGGGCAAAGCACGTGCATATCTGAGAATGGAACGTTCACTTTCTTTCCTTCTTCCTTCCTGGGCCCAGGTCTTCCAGGCTATGGGAAGTTATGATCTAGGCTGCACAGCCGGCAGCGGGGAAGACACCCTTGGCGTCTTTGCTGATGCTGGAATCTCCCTCCGTGTGGGCCAACTGGGCAGCCAGCTTCGAGAAGGTGAACTGACGGGGTCATCAGAAAAGTGTGCAGTCGGGGATTGTGATCCAAGGGCAATTCCTGTTACATCGCATTCTCATCTTGTTCTTTTTTTTTCTTTTTCTGCTCCCCCAGCCCACGGGTGCAATGCAGACCGTTCCCGGAAGAAGCGTTCGTTACAGATGCAAATCCAACTCCAGGAGAGGCGTGAGTGATGTTGAGGGAGTAGGAAGGAAAATTGGGGGTTTGTTGAGGGGAGAGGGGAATCAGCACATGCTCAGATCATACCAAGCTCCGCCTCCCTCATTCTGGCATGTCTTTCCCCCCACTTTCTTTCCAAGCAAAAGAAAAGAACCTAGAACAGGGGTCTGCAACCTGCGGCTCTCCAGATGTTCGTGGACTACAATTCCCATCAGCCCCTGCCAGCATGGGCTGGCAGAGGCTGATGGGAATTGTAGTCCATGAACACCTTTCTTTCCACCAAGTGTTTTAAAAAATGGGATGGGCTTTTGCCCAGCAGGGTTTCTGAAATGTATGCAACAAAATATTTTGCATGTATGCAACAAAATATGCAACATTGAGTTCTTTTTTAAAAGCGTCCAGTTAAACGGCAGTTGCTTGAAATTCTATGGTTGGCTCCATCTCCCATAGTGGGCCTTTTGTAGCTTTTGTGCCCAACATCCTTTGTCAGAATTCAAAAGGTGCTTGCAGGCTAGAAAGGATTGGGACCCTCAACCTAGAACAGTGATGGCGAACCTATTCGAGACCGAGTGCCCAAGCTTCAACCCAAAACCCACTTATTTATCGCAAAGTGCCAACCCGGCAATTTAACCTGAATACTGAGGTTTTAGTTTAGAAAAAACAGTTGGCTCCAAGGCGCGCATTACTTGGGAGTAAGCTTGGTGGTAGTCGGTGGCTTTGCTTTGAAGCAATCATGCAACGCTTCGAATGGGTGAATCACAACCCTAGGAGGGTTTAGAAGCAAGCCCCATTGCCAGCAACCGAGCTTACTCCCAGGTAAAGGATTGTGTTTTAGTTCTTCCCATGAAAATCAGTGGGGTTTAACAGCACTTAACAGGGTTACCTACATGTCGTTCCCAGCGGCCCAGGCCAGCCTAGATGTGTGTGTGGGTGTGTGTGTCGATTTTTGCCCTCCCCCCACATGATGAACTCTGTGCATGTGTGCCCACAGAGAGGGCTCTGAGTGCCACCTCTGGCACCCATGCCATAGGTTTGCCACCACTGACCTAGAAGAATTGGCCTGAACTTTTGGAAAGCAGGGTTCGAAATACCAGCAACCTTCCTTTCGGCTTACCTACTTCTCTTTTTTATTGGCATCCACTCACCTTTCTGTCTTCTTTTCCAATCCTTTATCCTCCAGTTTCCAACTATTCATCCTCCAAGTTTCAGAGTTGCTGTCGGGATGGCATGGTGCTGATTCCCATGCTCCTCTCGTGTGACCAGCGTGCCAAGCGGATCGAGGGAGAGTGCCGTAACGCCTTCCTTGACTGCTGCCGATACGCCGCCGAACTACGCCGCAAATCTGGGGGGAACCGGGGTCTTGCTCGGGGTGAGTAGAGAGCCTGCAATTGGCTTTTCAATCTTTTCCTCCATCATGAACAATGAATTCTTAGCAGTCTTCAACTATTTTCATCCAAAATTCAGCTATTTGTCTGTAATAGAAGGTCTTTAATAATGTGTGCGTGTTATACGATATGTTTGCCAGGCATACAAAGTGTTGCAGAAATTGCATGGCAAGAGGCTGAAACACTTGCCCAGGACTGGAAATGTGTAAGGAACCAGTAAAGTCCAGGCCAAAAGCAACTTTTCAAGTTCTTTATTGAGCTGGCATTCTAAGTCGATCACAAGCAATGCGGGAACTGACCTCCCAACCGTTCGAACAGCCTCTTTTACGGGCACCCCACCAGTTCCCGCCAAAGTAAGATAAACACCTGTAGTTCCCATCCGAAAACCACATTGAAACAGTTTCACACAGGCAGGCAAAAGAAACAGAAGATACAGATACTAGAAAGTACAGATACTAGAAACACTCCCCAATCTGGGCGTCCCGCCAACTTGGTCAGACGAAAACCTTCCAAGGCTAAGCGGCAACTTTACAAAATGCTGGAGAGCGCTTGTTGCCCGAAGTGCTGCGGAAATCCTTTGTACTTTTGTCTACCTCGCACAAGCCCCGTGGGGCGGAGTGGAAAGCTGCAGTACTGCAGTCCAAGCTCTTGCCATGACCTGAATTTGATCCATACAAAAGTTGGTTCCAGGTAGCTGGCTCAAAGCTGACTCAGCCTTCAACCCTTCTGAGATTGCTAGAACGAGTACCAATCTTGCTAGAGGTAAAGTGTACACGTATGGGGAAGGCAATGGCAAACCACCCCATAAAAATAGTCTGCATAAACGTTGCAAAAGCGTCGCTGCAACGGGAACACATGGGGACATTTGCCCCGGGCAGGCCCCTGTTGCATCATGTGGGGCGCAGGAAATTGCTTCCTACACTTCATACCCACGGCCCAAGGCATGGTTGCAGCCTCTGCCGGGACTGGCGGGGTGAGGGGGAAGGAGGAGGGGGTGTCCTCCTCCCCCCTCGCCCCGCCAGGCCTGGCAGAGCATAAGCAGGAGCATTTTATTGTCATCGTGCACGCACAACGAAATTTACAGCAGCATTCCTCGATGCACACAATTTCAGACTCATACCCCATCCTCACTTTCCCCTTCCTCCACCCATCCCTACACAGCCCCAAACACATCAACACGAAGCCGCGGAGTTCAGCATCGCCACAGCTCTAGAGTAGAAGCTGTCTCTAAGCCTCTTTGTTCTAGTTTTGATAGACCTATATCGTCTGTCGGATGGTAACCGTTCAAAAAGAGAGTGTGCTGGATGAGATGGGTCTCTCGGAATATTTTGGGCTTTCTTTAGGCTTTGGGAATTGTAGAGTTCTTCCAAGGAGGGGAGAGGGCAGCCGATAATCCTCTGTGCAGTAGTGATCACCCTTTGGAGCGCCTTCCTATCTGCCACTGTGCAACTGGAGAACTGTGCAACTAGAGAGGCCACTGTGCACACACCCCTGGGCCTTGGCTCACTGCCCCAGCCTCCTCCTCGGCATGCTAGGCCAGCCCCACTCGACTTGTCTCTCTCCAAGAGGTGTGCAGCTGGCCCGGCACACCAAGGAGGAGACAGGTGGTGCATCCCTGGATGTGCTGAGAGAGGGATGCGCCGCTGCAGCCTCCTCCTTGTGCTGCCCGGTGAGTGACCCTCCCCACCCCGCAAGGTGAGGGGGGTGGCATGGGGGCCCATGGAGGGGGGGAATACGGAGTCCGCCCCGGGCCCAGTTTTCCCCAGCTATGCCTCTGGTGTCATGTTCTGAATTTTAAAAAAAATCTAGCAGCACTTGAAAGTCTAACAGCACTTATTTTTATATGAGCCTCTCTGGGTCACAGTCCACTTCATCAGGCAGACATATGATGCAAAACCATTCTGGGGAATTGTTATGGGGCAGGTTTCAAGGTGGGGAAGGAGTTGAGGCTTGGTGTGAATCTTAATGTAAGGGGGGGGGGGCAAAGAGAGGCATTGATGTGTCCTGAACTCTTTGGAAGGAAGAGTGAGATAAACAAAACATACAGAAATACAGTAGCATTCCACCTAAACAGTCGTCTTTATACTGTCGCAAATGATTTGCCACGATTGGGCATTCTGAGGGACATGTTGTCATTCTCCGTTTGGGAGCAGCAGTGGCGTAGGAGGTTAAGAGCTCATGTATCTAATCTGCAGGAACCGGGTTTGATTCCCTGCTCTGCCGCCTGAGCTGTGGAGGCTTATATGGGGGATTCAGATTAGCCTGTGCACTCCCACACACGCCAGCTGGGTGACCTTGGGCGAGTCACAGCTTCTCGGAGCTCTCTCAGCCCCACCCACCTCACAGGGTGCTAGTTGTGAGGGGGGAAGGGCAAGGAGATTGTCAGCCCCTTTGAGTCTCCTGCAGGAGAGAAAGGGGGGATATAAATCATAAGAACATAAGAACATAAGAACTAGCCTGCTGGATCAGACCAGAGTCCATCTAGTCCAGCATTCTGCTACTCGCAGTGGCCCACCAGGTGCCTTTGGGAGCTCACATGCAGGATGTGAAAGCAATGGCCTTCTGCTGCTGCTGCTGCTCCTGAGCACCTGGTCTGCTAAAGCATTTGCAATCTGAGATCAAGGAGGATCAAGATTGGTAGCCATAGATTGACTTCTCCTCCATAAATCTGTCCAAGCCCTTTTTAAAGCTATCCAGGTTAGTGGCCATCACCACCTCCTGTGGCAGCATATTCCAAACACCAATCACACGTTGCGTGAAGAAGTGTTTCCTTTTATTAGTCCTAGTTCTTCCCCCCAGCATTTTCAATGAATGCCCCCTGGTTCTAGTATTGTGAGAAAGAGAAAAATTTCTCTCTGTCAACATTTTCTACCCCATGCATAATTTTATAGACTTCAATCATATCCCCCCTCAGACGTCTCCTCTCCAAACTAAAGAGTCCCAAACGCTGCAGCCTCTCCTCATAAGGAAGGTGCTCCAATCCTTCAATCATCCTCGTTGCCCTTCTCTGCACTTTTTTTATCTCTTCGATATCCTTTTTGAGATGTGGCGACCAATCCAAACTCTTCTTCTTCTTCTCTCTCCTTATAGCTGAAGATCAAGATGAGGATGAGGATTTCTTTGATGATGAATTCATTCAAGTCCGGAGCGTCTTCCCTGAGAGCTGGCTGTGGAAAACGGTCACTGGGGGGCAGACGCGGACGTAAGTGAACCAAGGAACTTTGCATAGAGTCCCCTCCCTTTCATGCACCAGGGAGGGGCAGAAGTGCTCCAGTTATCAGATTCTGTGTCTTGGGCAACTTTAGATCAGGAGGCAAAGTTGTGAAGCAGGTGTCACAAGTGGGCCCAGATCTGGAGGGGAAAATCCTTCCTCTCAGCAGTCAGGAATCCAGCTGGCAGCAAGGCTACGCTGCTCTGTTGCCTAAACGGAGGCCTGTAACAAAAGTTAGAACCCAAATGTTCCCCATTTCTTGCCTGCGTTCACCTCTGCCACATTCTCTCAATAAGCAAGGTCATTTTTTGTCTCCTGCAGGGAAACGGTGCTGCTTCCTGACTCCATCACCACCTGGGAGCTCCTGGCAGTGAGCATGTCGCCTGACAAAGGTGAACTGAAACCTCATGACTTCTGCCAGTCATTGGAGCAAACTCCCAAAGGCCTTCCTTTAATTATCCTTGGCTTCCTCGTGCCAATTCACATTCATCTGTTTGATCATCCATCTCTTCCTTTTCAACCTGTGTCTTTCTATCTGTCTTCTACACATTCCCAGTTCAGGGTTGCTGGGTTGATGACCAAGCTAGTGGTTGAAATGGATGTTGAGTGCGTGGACAGTTTGAACAGCATCTTGGGAAGCCTAGCTCAAACATGCAAGAAAAATGAGCTGGAAACTGGGAGGGGGGGAGATCACATTTTTTAAAGTGCCCTGCGAATAGAAAACAGGCTCAGCTAGTAAAGCTATTTTTTATGATATTTGTATTAGTTTGGCTGGGTTTCTAGTCACTTGGATTTCCTATTTTAATGTGACTGAACATTCAAAGCTGGAAGGCAGCTTGAAGTGGGGCAGCCCATTCTATTTATGTTTATTTTTACTTTCATCCTGCCTTCCTCCTGTGCTGCAAGACCCAAGGTGGCTTTTGTTCATTCTAAACAAACATTACGATAAACAGCACTAAAAATCTTACATGGCATGGATCCAGGGACGTAGGTATAGATTTTTTATGGGGGGGGGGTTTGGGGCCACACCCCCACCCGCCCCAGGGCATGGCCATGCCTCCCCAAGCCCCGCCCCTGGCCCAGCGCTTATAAAAGCAGCTCTCCGAGGCCAGGGACGGCAGACTCCCCTGCCCTGCTCTCCCCTGCCCCCCACCAGCTGGGCTCCCAGCCAGCAACCGGCAGTTCCTTCTGCCCTCCCCTCTGGGCAGAGGCATAGAGGGAAAATGGAGCCCGGTGCAAAATCTGAGTCCCCCCCCCGCCCCGCCCAGCAGCCGCTGTGATGCTGGAATCCACCCCCAAACAGCATCACTTTCAATGGTGTTTAAACTAGAGAGCCCAAATTCTCCTTTTAAATCCACCTTAAAGGGAGAATCTGGGGTCCCCAGTTTAAACAGCATCACTTTCAATGTGGCATAGTGGTTAAGAGCAGGTGCATTCTAATCTGGAGGATCCGAGTTTGATTCCCCGGTCTACTGCTTGACTTGATGGCACACGATTACTATTAATGCTGGGGTCTGAATCTCAGGTCTTCTGCAATTGTCCTTCATGGATCTTCCACCCAAACGGTGTCTTTCAGTTCAATATTGAAAGCTCCAACCTAGGTTTTTTTAAGGTCTATGAAAGACAGCCTTCCATCCATCCATCTGTCCACCCACCTTTCTCCCTCTCCTGTTTTCCTTTCACCAACATTCAGTCAAATTTGCCTTCTCAGGGATCTGTGTCTCAGAACCTCTCCAAATTAAAGTCTTCCAAGAGTTCCACATCTCCCTGAGACTGCCGTACTCAGTGAAACGCTTTGAACAGATCGAGCTCCGTCCAGTTCTGTACAATTACCTGCCTGACACTATCAAGGTAAGAGAAAGACACATAGAACTTCCCCCTTGGGATGACCCTTTGCTCACTTCTCAGGGTCTCAGCTGTATAGGCCAGGAGAGAATTATCCTTTCTTTATTACCTTCAAGTGCACAAACTCAAAGATTCACAACCCAAAGAGTGCAAAAACTCAAAGATAGGTGTTATCAGAGGCTTAGCTTCAAGGGGGCAGGGGCGTTCTGAGGGCATGGTGGGGGCATTCTGGGGTGGGACGGGGGCATTCCGAGGTGGGATGGGGCGGAGGACGCACCAGTTCACCAGGAATTTTCCCCTTGCTACGCCTCTGGATGCTCTAGCATCTTAGAGACAGATTAGTCCTCATAGGTTTAAATTGGCTCCTTTGTGCATAGAGATGGGCCAAACAACTCTAGAAACTTTGGCATGGATAAGGGCCATAAAATATTGGCTGCATATACATTTTCTAGTGGGATCCAATAGCTATATTCCCTCTCTGTTATCAGATCACTTTATTTCAGAATGGTATACTTTGATCTTTAGAAAGGTTGAAGCTATTGGTTTCCCCTTGGAATCACTCCTTACGCTCACAAAGGTGGAAGCCTTCAGACTAGTTAAGAATAGGCTCTTGGATCTTGATTTTCATAATTTGACTCTTGCTGCCAAGACAACCTGTTCTCCAACTACATTATTAATCCCATGCGAGCGTGGAATTATGGCAGCATATCTTCGTCTGCTGATTAATCCCACCCAGAGAAGAGCCTTGGCTACTGCAAGATGTAATGTGCTGCCATCAGCTCTGCTGGAGGGAAGATTTAAGAATATGGAACGTGCTAAAAGAGTTTGTTCATGTGATATGACTACGGTTGAAACACTTGACCATTCTCTGTTTCTATGCCCTAAATACAATAAGATACGCCTGAAATACATGAATTCCATTTTCTTGCAATGTTCTCAGTGGCATGAGTGTTATAAGGTACCCCATCTCCTGAACAGCTCTGATGTGCTCTTTTGTGAAACTGTGGCAAATTTTATACTGGAAATTAGTAATTTTAACTGCACTTCTTAACCTTGTTTTGTATGCCAATAAAGGCTTGTGTTGTGTTGTGTTGTGTTGTGTGTTGTGTTGTGTTGTGGCTCCTTCTTGATTAATCAACAAAATGTATTAAAAAGTCAACACTAAATTAAAAATTAAAATTAAAACGAGATTAATAACCGAGTTGCTCCCCCTTTCCCCTTTTAGGCCTTGGTATATCTGGAGCCTGCTGAGGGCATCTGCTCTCCATCCACTGTGGGCCCAGCAAGGAAGCAGCAGGTGGACGTGCCAGGGAACTCAGCGGTCCCAATCCCATTTGTACTGGTACCCATGGGAGCAGCTAATGTCCCCATAACGGTTGTTGCCCATGGTGGCTGGGGAGCTGGGGACAAGGTGACGAAGGTGCTACGGGTTGAGGTAAGGCTTTTCTATTGGGAAAGAGACTCCTTTACTCCCGAGCCTAATGATTCTCAACAGAGCTCTTCGTGTGGTGCGAAGGTTACCAACAAAGTACAGGAGCCTTTTGTGGGAGGGAAGCACTGTTACAAGATCACTTCTATTTTGTACCAGGGAGCGATGCCATGGCGCTCTAGGAATTCGCCCGTGCTGTGATGTCACTTCCAAGTACACACTGGAAGTGATGTCACAGGTCATCATGCAGCATTACTCCCAGTCCCTGCACATTATTTTTGCTGAAGAGGCCCAACGGTCATGACCATTTCTGGAAAAATAAGAAGCGTGTGCAGTGCAGTGCCGTGGCACAGAGTGGTAAGCTGCAGTACTGCCATCAAAAGCCCTGCTCATACTTGAGTTCAATCCCAACAGAAGTCAGTTTCGTGTCGCCAGTTCAAGGTTGACTCAGCCTTCTATCCTTCCAAGATTAGTAAAATGAGGACCCAGCTCGCTGAGGGTAAATTGTAGATGACTGGGGAAGACAATGACAAACCACCCTGCAAACACAGTCTGCCTAATAATCGTGATATGATGTCACCCTATGGGTTAGTAATGACCCAGTGTTTGCATAGGGGGCTACCTTTAAGCAGTGCAGAAATTATCATATCAGTTGCATGCACAAATTTGCTTAGAGTTCACTACATTTTTGTACCTAGTCTATTTCACTGCGTTTGTGCACCACAGCAACTGTCTGGTTCTTGTCTCTTGGGTCTGGGTTTTACTATCATGAAACTGAATGGGGATACATGGGAACGATCCAGTCTTATCTTCACAAAGACCTTGTGAATTAGGTGGCATGCAAGGGGGGAGTGAGGGGGAGGGCCCCTGGCATCTGGACATGGCCCACCTGCCCTAGCGGAGGAAGGGGG
>NW_025951233.1:0-11716 GCF_021028975.2 Sphaerodactylus townsendi
TGTAGTCCATGAACATCTGGGGTGCCATAGGTTGGCCACCCCTGGATTATAGGGAAGGGTGTGGTGGTTTCTGTGTCTTCCTCTTTTCAGCCCAAGGCTGAAATGACCCGCCCCCAGCACCGAAAAAAGTAATGCACATTAAAAAAAAAATAGCTGGACTTGACTTCAACTTGTACTCATAGGTAACAGATGACTTCTACTTTATTTGGGAGGACGTACCTGGGAGGACATACTCTAGTCCTGCATTTGAGTCTGTTCCAAGTGCCTCTCTTTTTCCAATTGTTTCTACCACCTTTTATGGCATTCTGTCTCCTTCTGCCTGCTTGCCCCCCCCCTCCCATCAATAAAGAGGGAATTCTGCATATGAACCCTTTTGGGAATTCTTGTGCTACCTTCTCCCTGATGAAGAGGTGGGAATCATAGAGGTGAGGAGGGGACTGCCTCCCTTCTCTGCTCTCTCTCAGCCAGGTGAGACCTTCATGGGTGGGTGAAAGTCCTTCAGACAACTGTCCAGAAAGGCGTTTTATCCAGATAAGTTTTTCTTTTATTCAGGGAGGGAAGGAGTGTGGATGGAAAGGACACCTAAACATCACCTAATTCAGGGGTGAGCAAACTCTTTGGCCTGAATGATGGGGGGAAACTATGGAATGTCTGTGTATAAAGATGCTGGCCAATAAAGATGGGGTGGGGCAGAGACCAGGGTTGTACATAGGGTTGTATGTTATGTATGAAACTGGTTGTTTTTGCACAGAACAAAAATAAGAGTATTACAGGAGAGTCAGTATGAAATATTAATCAGTTTGCTTACACGGCACACACTTAAAATATGATTGCAGCGGATGAGAATATTTATGTAACGTCTGGCTGTAAAAGGATGCCTTGGGAGAAGTATCCTAGTGGACTATGGGGACATCACTGAGGGTTTCCACTCCCAGCTTTCACATTCAGAACTGCGAGGCTCAAAACCCTTCATTTTATAATGCTTGCGGTTCTCTGTGAGAGGACCCCATCTGGATTCTGTGGAATTCTATGCCTGCCTTCTGACCTGAGAGTGCTCGGCCTCCCCCTCCTGCTTTCCCACACGCTTACCAAAGTTCTCCTGGGAAGAAGCAGTGAGGAAAAAGGTGAGGTTGTGGGGTGCCGCATGGATTCCCTCTTTCCTAGGTGGCTGTGGATGGGGGAAGTACCTTTTCTCCAGCTGGATTGAAGCAGGTGGCCAAAGGAAGCAGCAGAGATGGGCCAGAAGGGCTTGAGTGTGACAAGACATGGCAGGCCGCTGTTGGGTTCAAGCCTGGATCCAGCCAGCACTTGCCTCTCTTCCTGTTCTGGGCAGCATTGGTCCCAGCTGACCCCAGAGGTGGCTTTTCCTGAGTCGGGGTAGCAGCAGTGATGGAGTCTGCTCCTCAGAGGTGGTGGCACAACCTGTGCAGCTGGCTACCTCCTAGACCTGCATTATATTGGAGTCCGAACACTGCGTACCTGAGCTGTGAGGAGTAGCTGGCAGTTACTTGGGGTGAGACCAGAAAGCTTGGTTTTGTCATGGTACCGCCGCTCCTGGTCTCAAAGCATCCTGGAGTTTTGCTCTGGCACATCACACCTTGACTATACCCTTGCTTTTGGGGTGAAGCAACGGATCTGCTTTGCCAAGCATGGTTTGAGGTCTTAGGGGCCAGTGGTTGCCACTTATGCAGGGGGTTGTCTGTCTCCGGTCTAAATCGTTGTGCTGGGCTGGGGAATGAGAAATAACTTCAAAATACATTCTGATACCAAATCTTTGGAGGGGAGGGGAAAGAGCATAAAATACGTAATTTCTAAAAACTCTTTCTTCCCCTGGGCGTATAGACTCATATGATCGCCTGTACAAATAAGAGGGAAAAAAAGCTTGAAGGTTTGCTAGTGAAGGGGTTGGTTGGTGGGGGTGGGGTGGGGGGGAGCACTTCACATTATAGTGTAGAATGAGGGTGATGAGTTCCAAATCATATTTCCGTACAGCTCGGACACTTCACAACACCCCATATTACTTCCTTTTGTGGTTCTTGTTCTGTTAACACAGAGTAACATGGCCACGTAGGTCATGCGGGGTGGGGGGGGGGGCACTGCTTACCTCCTTTTCTTTCCTGTATGAAGGTATGGATGATTTATCTGACTAGACAGAACAACAGAATTAAGGTAGAATTGCTAAATGTGCCTGTCCAGGTTGAGTGCTGTGCTCTTTTCTGCAAGAAATTAAGTCTTCTCTCACTCTTCTTGCAAAAGTGGAAATTATTGAGTGTGCGGGATGGCGGTTTTCAGGCGTAACAATTAATGGACTTACTGTACCAAGGATGCTGCATTTAGCATGCACTCCTGGTGGCAGCTGACTTTTTCAAATGCTTAAGGTCATGGAAGACGATAGCCTGTTTTATAGGAAAATCATAGTCAAAATTGCCAGCTGCAGGTGTGGATGATTCCATCTTGCCAGAGGGCCTTGCAAATTACTTCCTGATAGGTTGCATAAAAAGGTCAAAGTAAATAAGATCTGTTCATTTGAAATAAATATCCATATGAAAAACTGTCAGTCCAGTTGTTCCTTTCAGATTTCTGCCTTTTAAAAATCTGTTGGCATTTCTAGTTGTGAGCATGTGGAAAAATATTGAATAATGAGTAATATTTCCCCCTGCTCCCTGGACAAAAACAAACCATTTTACAGTCTTGAAAGAGAGTGCTGCATTACCACTGCATATCCTGGCAACGGAAATTTGGGTCAGGGGATGAATACTGACTGGTGCTTATGGATTTTTTTTAATTGTCAGGTTGCAGTTCCCTTTTTTAGAGCTGTGTGAAAATAGTCCTTACAGCAAACCAATTAAGAGGGATTTGTGGATCTTCTAGGTAACTGGGACAGTACATGGAAAGCATGCAAGTAGCAGGGATAATTGTAAAATAAGATGTGGTGGAGGCTCTGCCCGTGTAGAAGTCACTCAGATCCCTTCCTGCAGCAAAAGGAACACCGACTTAATTACTAGACTGCGTATTTCTGTTGAATGTGAAGAGGGCAGTAGCCTGTGTGGGCTTAGGTTGTAATAAATCTGTTAACTTTTAAGGTGCCACAAGTCTTGGTTTTATTTAATGTTTGGTCTGTTTGTGTAGGACTAGCATTTCTTTTAACACCCCCCCCCCCCGCTGCTACCCTTAGTTTTGATGAGATATAATACAGAATCCTTTAGTCTTGCGATGAGAGTTAAGTTTTTAAAAAATGAAATGTCACTGATCTGGGTTTTTCCCCCCCAAAGATTCAGTTGGGAACAGCAAGGACAGGATACAGAAAGTAGACAGAGAGAACGTTCATTCATTTTCCAAAAGGAACTCAAGAGCATCCTTTGACGTTGATGGGCAATAGTGTCAGGATGAACAAAATGAAATATTTCTTTACACAACTAATGATTAAAATGTGGAATTTGATGCCAGAGAATGTAATAGTGGCTTCAGGCATGGAAAGCTGTAAAAGAGGACTTAGCAAATTACAAAATTAATGACTGCTGAAGAATTACACAACTTTAAGGCTGACTGTGAAAAAAGTAAAATAAAGATTTTCCTTTTTTTGGACCAGTCATTAACCATAAGGGAGATTTCAGCCAGGAAATCAGAAGGAATTTGAGACTTGGAAGGGCATCCAGGGAGGAACTTACAAAAGTGTAAGAATATTTTGCTGGTGACCAAGATAAAGATAATTCATGTTATAGTATTCCCCTTTACAATAAATTGATAGGAAAGTTGGATAATAGAGAATGATTAATTAGAAATATGGTATTGGAGAAGAGTTTTATGGATCCCATAGATCCCACAATAAGTAGGTTCTATATCAAATTCAGCTTGTACACTCCCTAGAACCTTAAATGACAAAATTGAGCTGTCATACTTTGGTCACATTATGAGAAGACAAGGGTCGCTGGAAAAGACAATAACACTAGGAAAATGCAGCAGGAAAAGACCAACTGGGTTGACTCAGTCAAGGAAGCAACAGCCCTCAATTTTCAATACCTGAATAAGGTTGATAATTATAGGATGTTTTGGAGGTTTTTAATTCTTAAGTCGCCATGAGTTGGAAACAGCTTGTTAGCACATGGACAGCGCTACTAGCCATGTCGACTAGAGGAAAATAATTGAAGTTTAAAAGGGAACACTTAATGTGCAAAGAATCTCACTGTTTTATGCTTCCTTGAGACTGTCATTATTCTTATGTAACAAATGAAAGAACAGGGAGGGAAGAGCAGTGACACCCCCGCCCCCAGTAATTGCTGTTTGGAAACTTGATTAAAATGTGGAACTTCTTCCAAAAGGAAGATATGTGCAGGTGACATGTTATCTTGGCTGGGATTCTAGGGGGTTAAATCTTTTGCTAGCTTATAGACCATTCAAGCATTTGGTGACCTGTCTTTCACTATGTCATAAAACTTTGCATCGGAAGCCACCTGCGTGCTGGTGGCACCTGAACTTACAGTAATCTGATTTCAATTATTGATCTGGTTTTACATAACACTTCCTGTCGTGTCACCTCCTTTTCTTGTATATTCCTGCTCCAGGTATTTGGTATTAAAATAGTACAGTGTAAAATACAATCCTGTTTAAAAAATTTTTTTTTTTAAGAAAGGGGACAGAAGGTTGGTAAAACAAGCTAAGATAAACCTACAATAGGGTTGTGTGATTTGGAAAACAAAACTGGTGGATTCCGCCAATTGGCCATGCTGGCAGGGGCTGATGGGAATTGTAGTCCATGAACATCTGGAGTGCCATAGGTTCGCCACCACGGGAATGATGTCCTGAGGATGTTAAAAAGGCGTTTTGGGGAACAACTTCTTACAACTCTCTTCCCCAAAATGACTTTGGTCCATTTTATTTCTCTCAACCCGTGTTTTCAAAAATCTCCCCCCCCCCGGGTTGAAGATGTTTCCTGCTTGCTGAGCGAACAAAAGGCAACACAAACATGTGGTATATTGCAGCTTCTCTAATCGTGTTGCCATAGCTTTGCAGATATCCCCCTCAAAAAAAAAGGAAAAATGGCACGTGCACAGGTTTGCTAGACAAATTTCAGTCATCTATTTTTTTACAGTGAAATCTCACGCGAATGAACTGCAAGCCGTGGAAACCTCTGTGGGGAATCTCCTCGGAGAATCTGCAGCAGCACACAAAATGGCAGGCACAACTGTAAAACTGGTGGGGGAAAAGATCCATCCTGACTGGCAGTGCTTGTGTGGGAAGACAAAATGCCAAAACAGATCTTTTAAGACTGTCTGCAGGAAATGGTAGTTCTATTGTGCAGAATCCACCATCAGGTCATTTTTATGATTTTAGGAACAAGCAGGCAAAAAGAGGTGTTTGAAGATCGGTTGGCAAATGGAGTGGACAGGAGCCAAAATGAAAACATGGTGTTGTGTTCAAGAGTGTTGGACTGAGAGAGGCAGGGTTTCAATCCCAACTCTGCTATGAAGTTTACCTCTGTCTCTTAGCCTGATCGATTTCACCCGGTTGTTCTGGTGGTAGAATAGAAGAAGGGAAACCGGCTTATGCCACCTAGAGCCCCTTGAAGCAAGGATGAGATAAAAATTGTGAAATAAAAAAATGAGGTCACCAAGTGGCATGTGGAGTCCAAGGACAGCTAGCCATCCCATCCACTCAGACACCCAGCCCAAATGTCCTTTTTTTTTACCCACAACTTTCCTCTAAACAATCTCTCCTTTCATTTTTCAATATTTTTGTCTGTGGCCTTCGTTCCTCTGCCTTTTCTATTTCAGACTGCCTGAAGTCAGACTGTGGGCCTTATGTTATCTCGTGTGTTTATTACATTTGTATCCCACCATTTGTCAAGGTTGCCTTGGAGTCATCCATCAAGCATAGACAGGGTGCAAATCTGTTTAGCTTCAACATTCTTGGTGTATCATGTAGGCTCCAAACATACTCTAATACCAAATGGCTCTGCTTCTTCTCCCTGACTGTCCCTTATACCTGGAACTCTGCCTCAAATGCTTAAATGCTGCAGTTTCTTTCTCTTGAGAAACTTAACTTTTTTATGACTAGGTTTTTAAGTCTTTTGCGTGCATTCTCCTCATTTGGTCTTTTATTTTCTTTACCATTGTTTTGAAACACGCTACTTGTCCCTTTTTCGTATTTTATTGTGTGAAACCGACAATGCTGGGGATAATTAGGAAAGGAGTTGATAATAAAACCGCAAAGATTGTCATGCCCTTATATAAAGCAATGGTGCGACTGCACTTGGAGTACTGTGTTCAGTTCTGGTCGCCACATCTCAAAAAGGATATCGAAGAGTTAGAAAAAGTGCAGAGAAGGGCAATAAGGATGATTGAGGAACTGGAGCACCTTCCTTATGAGGAGAGGCTGCAGCGTTTGGGACTCTTTAGTTTGGAGAGGAGACGTCTAAGGAAGAGTATGATTGAAGTTTCATAAATTATGTATGGGGTAGAAAATGTTGACAGAGAGAAATTTTTCTCTCTTTCTCACAATACTAGAACCAGGGGGCATTCTTTGAAAATGTTGGGGGGAAGAATTAGGACTAATAAAAGGAAACATTTCTTCCCGCAACGCGTGATTGGTGTTTGGAATATGCTGCCACAGGAGGTGGTGATGGCCACTAACCTGGATAGCTTTAAAAGGGGCTTGGACAGATTTATGGATGAGAGGTCGATGTATGGGTACCAATCTTGATCCTCCTTGCTCTCAGATTGCAAATGCCTGAGCAGACCAGGTGCTCAGGAGCAGCAGCAGCAGCAGCAGGCCATTGCTTTCACCTCCTGCACATGAGCTCCCAAAGGCACCAGGTGGGCCACTGCGAGTAGCAGAGTACTGGACTAGATGGACTCTGGTCTGATCCAGCAGGCTCGTTCATATGTTCTTATGTTGTTCCATGTAAATAATGGTAAAAGTTCTACAGGTGATACAGTTAAAATATGTGACTGGTAAATGATTTTGTCAGATATTGTTCAAGCATTGTTAGAATGTAAAACAGTAAACAGAAAAAATGCAAAACAGAAAAATGTAAAACAGAAAAAAATATTGGTCTGGCCCTGGGGTCAACCCTGGATTGGGGCCACAAATACTCACCACACTCAACCTAAAAAAATGGCAAAAGCCAGTTGCATTGCCATCGTCCACCACACATGTCCATCTGTCTGAGTTATAGTGTCCTTGTGACCCATTGCAGTGTGGTTGCCTAATTTGTGAGTGCCTGCTGCCTCCTAAAGGACACTCATTCCCGCACTTTTAAATGTGGCTTTTTATGAATTTTACACAATCAGTAAATGAAATTGAGTTGTTGCCTTCCCTTGTGGATCAAAGTTCACCATTAGTGGCCTAAAAGTGGAGATCAACTTTCTTGATGCACCTAGTGTTGACCAGGCAGGTAGAGATCTGGTAACCTGCTTTCTACCTATTGTCTTAAAGTGTAGTCCTGCACAGAATTACTGTAGGCAAAGCCCATTCATTCCAATGGGCTTAGGACTGGAGTGCCTCACCCTAAGAGTTCCACTGCCAGGTTTACATTGTGGCTGCAGTGCAGCTTTGATCTGGGTTCTCTGAATTGTAAAGAGACCAGTCCCTTTCATGACTTACTGCCTCAGAGTCCATTGAATGAATCCTTGTACCTACTACTACTTCAGGCTACTAGGGCTTCAGCTGTTCTGCTTTTTATGCAAGGAAGTGTCTCAGCAGTGGAGTAGTGATTAAGAGCAGGTGTGCTCTAATCTGGAGGAACTGGGTTTGATTCCTGCTTTGCCGCCTGAGCTGTTCGGGCTTATCTGGGGAATTCAGATTAGCCTGTACATTCCAACACACGCCAGCTGGGTGATCTTGGGCTAGTCACAGTTCTTCGGAGCTCTCTCAGCCCCACCTACCTCACGGGTGTTTGTTGTGCAGGGGGGAAGGGCAAGGAGTTTGTAAGCCCCTTTGAATCTCCTTGCAGGAGAGAAAGGGGGGATATAACTCCAACTCCTCCTTCCTCTTCTTCTTGATCTCCTGGTATGAAACTGTCCAATATGTCATGTCTCAGGGAACACTGATGCCATGTAAAATAAGACCCCACTTGTACCAACCTTTCCAGTTTAGCAAGGAGTCTTAAGTTTTGTTTATAAAAAAATAATGCAGAAGTGTTTTTCCCATCTGCCCGAGGAGTCTCAATCCAGAGCTAGGGGAATCTTCCAGCCCAGGTCATAACTGCATATTCACAATCTTGGTTTACTTTTTTTGGAGGGTGGGGCTCATGCACCCCCTTTCTTGTTCCCTCCTATGCAGAGCCATGATTGAAGACTGTCTAGTTTTTGGTTTAATGCCAGTTTGTTATAATATCTGAATGTGAGCATCTTTAAACAAGTTTTGTTTCTTTTTCATTAACTGGGTCCAAATAGATGTTGGTTTACAAACTAGTTATAGTGGGGGTGGGGGGGGGTGAGGGATGCAAACATAAGTTCTATTTGGATTGGACAAAGGGGTGTTTGGTTGAAGACTTTCTAAACCAGAAAGTCTTCAGTCATGGTCCTCTGTGTGTGCATGCCTAGAAATAAATCAGGGCTGTGCTTATTTGCAAACTTCAGACTATTTGTGTTAATCTGGCTAGAACCATAAATATGTTATTCCTTTTTTCTTCCCCACTGGGCAAACAAAGCAGCTTACAAGTCAACTACTCTTAAGCAATCAGTATTTGAATGAAAATATACCTCTGTTTATCTGCATTTTGTTCAGCTTTTCTGTAAACAAACCTTCATGTTGTCATCTCCTTTTCTGCTGCGGAAGGACTAGTCCTAAGTGCTACAGCAGTTAGTTACTGAAGCCCACCCGCCATGGAAGTAACTGAATTTAACCTTCACTAATGGACCCCCCCCCAAATCCCCCCTGCCTTTGCATAGCACACTTTGATTTAATTAGATTCCTCCCTTTCTACCTTGTCTCCTGATGGGCTCTAGAAACTCCACCTTCAGAATGTGGGGTAGTAACTGTATTATACTCTGTGACATTGAGCTTTATGTTCAGATTGAGTGTTGTAGGCTGGATCCCAAAGGATGCTCTTGGCTTGCAAGTTTATGCACAAATGACTTGCAGTGGCTGCCTCTTTGCTTGAAGTGCTGATTGTCAGTCCTCGTTCTGCCTGTTTTTCTACTTCAGGCATTGAGGTGTTGCAGGCAGAATGTGTAATGCTAGAAAGGAGCACTAACTCCTGTCTCCGGCTACAAATTCAACTTCAAACTTCTTAAAACGGTGTTTTTCCTGCCCTGGACTGGGAAATCTTTTATTATTATATTTCAGCCCAATTTGAGGCAGTGTTATTAGGCCGTTGGAGGTCAGTGTAGCTGAGGACCTTGCCTCTGTCTTTGAGGAAGGCATTTTCCCTTCATGCTACTATAACCTCTTCCTCATTGTGGTCAGCTTTATATTTTTTAGTAGATGATCAAGCAGAGGAACGCTGAGCTTCTGCCCTCGTATGACTGAAATATAAGGCAAGAAACACCCTATTTGTCTTCGGCCTTTGCATCCAGAGTTCCTTGGGGCAGCTTACATTTTTAAAAATTAAGTGCCCCAGAAATGTATAATGGAGGGGAGCAGAACCCATCATAAAAGACCAGGCCAAGCAGAATTTTATCAAATGAAAGTTATCAATTGCAAGAACTACAGACCCTTGGAAGAGTCCACCATCAACTTTGACAGTAGTAATGAGAGGGCACGATGAACCCTTCTTCACATACTGTAAGTACATTGATACAACTGCAAGGACCCCCTCTTATGACTCTGGAGGTCTTTGCAGAAGGGCTCTGGTCTTCCTTGAGATAATCCTCCTCACTGGAACGATGATGTGTCCAGCACCTTCAGAGACCCCCTAACTCTTCCCTTGCCCACTATTTGTGGACAAGGTGTTACACAAGAAACTGGACTATGTAGTTAATAATGTGCTCCAGCTTTACCACTGGGACTTCGTTCACTCTAGAACCGTGGTGGCGAACCTTTGGCACTCCAGATGTTATGGACTACAATTCCCATCAGCCCCTGCCAGCTTGGTCAATTGGCCATGCTGGCAGGGGCTGATGGAAATTGTAGTCCATAACATCTGGAATGCCAAAGGTTCGCCACCACTGCTCTAGAATATCCCATCACTACCTCCCACCGTGTACTGTGTTAAAAAAATGGGGACTCTGACGAATGGAGAGAGATCTGACTGGGTTACAGAGTTACTACTCTACTGGATTGTGATCTCTATCTATCCCCTCCCCTAAAGGTTTCAAGAGTGTTTTCTAGATAACTTGGTAGAGCAAGTAAGGCGTTAGAGTGAGATAAGATTAGGTAGAATTCCCCTCCCCCCCCCCATAAGAGCACGTTATTCATTTTAACAGGTTCTTTAATAAGACACAACAGAACTACAGTCAAGGAAGTGAAGCGAAATGTTCCAGACTTCGCCAGACCTAGCCAAAGACCTTTGGCAAAGGGCAGTATTGGAAGTTAAGCATCATTGTGTTGGTGTCCTTCTGGCAGGAGGTTACACATGGAGTGAAGGGAGCATATATTTTTTTGTTTACTTTAGCTAAAGGGCTTTTTATAAAAACTTGACTTGGGGATGAAATTAATGTACTATAAAACCTGCTTTGGCTGTGGTTGTATGGTCGATGCTATAGAGCAGAACAAGTCTGGGTATCAGTCAGTGTAGACATACAGTCTTGCTCCTTAGAGCAAGAGGTGACTGGCTGGCGCAGTCTCTCCCTTTTACATAAATAGCCTTTAACTCAGGTGCCTCCCATCTTTTTGAACCTGTGGGTGTGTACAGAATTGTGAGAAAATGGACTGAATATCACCATAAAATGGCTACCATGGTGCTTGGGGCCAGTCACAAAATGTTGGGGAGGGGGGTGTCCAAGCCAAAAATCTTCCTATGATGGAGATCTTTGTCCCTGCAGACATCAAGAGTGTTTTGGGAAGGACATTCCTGGCTTTTCTCAAGCACCTTCTGCTTGCATGAATTGTAGAAAGCTGGGATTTGCTGTTTGCTTTGGGCAAGAGGAAAATGGGTATCATGACACAAATTTATCAAGTTTTGTTTATTTAAAACATTTATATTTGATCCACCCAAGGTGATAAATATTAAAATATTTGAACATTAAAGCAGCATCTGTTCATGATTTCCGCAGCTTTTCTTGGGATCTGCTGGAATCCCAAGACCAAATGGAGTTTCACCTGCACATTTGTGACATGTCAGCCTAAATCCCCATGTGACCTTTCTGAGCAGCTTTGTGTAGATATGGATAGCATAGTGGACATGCAGGGCCCTAGAGGTCAAGGGATCGATCGGCAGTCCCCCCAACACAGTCTGAAATCCACCTTAAAGATAGGAGTGAAACTACAGCAGAATGGTGCCTCTGAGTCCCAACCCTGAAACTCAGTTCAGAATAGTATCTTGAGAATCTGACAGCAGGTCGTGACCACAATCTAACCACAAAATGGAGCACGGAGGATTGAGCCAGTTGCCAATGTTGGGATGCAGCAAAGCAAACCTTGTCATATAATTGAAGCCGCTTTTTAGAGCATCTCCTGCTGCAATGAAACAGAGGAAACCCTGGCTCTTCACTTTTGGGAATAAGGAAGTAGAAACAGAATGGCAGGCATCATATAGAACAGTGGTGGCGAACCTTTGGCACTCCAGATGTTATGGACTGCAATTCCCATCAGCCCCTGCCAGCATGGCCAATTG
>NW_025951234.1:0-11716 GCF_021028975.2 Sphaerodactylus townsendi
GTGAAATACCCATTTCAGACTGTGTCCAGAATAATTCTGCTGTTATGTCTCTCTCTGTTCACAGCACTCCACAGTGCTACTGAAGCCTTCAACAGGATCAAGGGTGAGAAACTGAAAGTCAATAAGTTAGAATCCATCATGGAGTCACTGGGCGTTTCACTCAGCAGCGCAGCGTTCAAGGAGGCCTTACAACGCATCACTGTAGATGGTGAGTGCTTCAGGTGTCTTTCTTTGTTCCTCTTGGAAGACGGATTGCTTGGAGCAGTTGCTCAGTGTTAGAACCAGCATGGCATATGGAATAGCTAGGCAGGCAATGACAAACCACCTCTGAACATCTCTTGTCTTGAAAACCCTACTGGGTTGCCATGAGTCTGAATACAAAACAGGCAAAGCATTATATCCCCTACAATGGCAATGTCATTCCCATACACCCTCTGCTCCACCTTTGGGTGGGAAGAGACACACTCACTCACATTCCTTGGACAGTAAGAAAGAGGCATTCAATCCCTTCCCCTTTCCCAACTGCAGAAACCATTAACAAGCAGGATAAGAGACAGGCTGGTAGAAGCTGGAATCAGAGGAAACAATTCCCAAGGCTGCCCTTTTAAGAGTGACCCATGTGGCGTTTCCCCTAGTTGCCCCGGCCCCGCAAGTGGCTGTACCGACCCACCTTCCCTGACCTGGGGGTTGGACTCCCCAGACGATGTTATCTTAGCCTGGCCCTGAGGGCCAAGGAACAGTCTTGCCCACAGGGCGCCTTGCGTTAGGCCACGCCTTGTACCCTCCTCCCGTACCCTGGCCTGGGGTCCCGGCGCTGTTTGCCAGAGCCACCGGCTTGCCTGACCCCTCTCCCTCTCACTCTCTCTGTTGCCTCACAGAAGAGAGCCCTCTGATTGCTTCTCCCCTTCCCCGGCTTCCTTGCCCCACCCTGTTATGCTTCACAGGGGTGGGGTGGGGTGGGTGTGCAGCCGGTGTGAAAGCCCGGGGCTCACCAGCCTGTTTCCCCACAGCGCTGGGTAGCCACCCCTTCTAAGCTCCTTGTCTCTCTACCACTCCCTTCCCCTGCCAATGCCCTCCCCAGTCCCTGCTGCAGCGGCAGCTCCAGAGGCCCAGTTCCCTTCTCCTTTTATTATTATTATTTCAATTTCTATACCGCCCGATCCCCGAAGGGGATCTACTCCTCCTCCTCTTATCTACTCCTCCTCTTGGCCCAGCTGCAGCTCATCACTCTCTCTCACAGCCGGTTCAGCTGGGAGAGGCCCCTCCCTGCCAACACTCACTCTGCTGGCTTTTACTCTGTCTGCTGTTATCCTGCTGTCTCTCCCTTTGCCAGCCCTTGCCCTGCCTGCTGTGCTGAGTCCGGGCGCTGGGGACAGGGCCGCGCCCGGACAGTGGATAGTGGTAGAAACACTTCTGATAATATAGATGTCATTGTTGAATGAAAAATCTATTCATTACAGTCACCTGCCAAGTTGGGCAGGATCCTTGAAACAATCTTGGTTGGCCACCCTGCACTGTTTGTTTGTTTGTTTGTTTGTGTGTGTGTGTGTTTGTTTACTGTGTACTTATTTCCCACGCATCACAAAAGTCCCTAGTTGGGGTACAAGACTAGAGGAACTTTTGTTCTGAACAAGCAAGGTCCTTGTAATATATTGTTGAGTAACCTTGGCCAATCTTATTTGACTGCTCTGTGTTAAAGATTTATATCCTTTAGTTTTAAATAACCTACACAACTTATTTGAATAACTATTAACATAGATTTTACAAAGAGAAATTGCATGGCACTGCTTTTTAAAAAAATCTCCTTAAAGCATGAAATTCAGGACCAATATTATCAAAAGATAAAAAAGGTGCAAGTAAAAACTCAAAAGCCAAAAAAACCCTTCTCTCTCTCTTTGTTCATCTATACAGTGGTTTGTAGTTGGGATTTGGGTTCCCCAATCAATCCAGCACTTATTTCTTTCTGATTACAGTTTTCAAGATAAAAACAAAGAAAATGTGCATCAAATTTGCAAACAAATATCTGTGTCGTCTAGTATAATGGATCTACTACGATAACTGGCTACATACTTTAAGAGGTAAAAACCTTTCAGTTCTATGGGATTTTTGTGGTATGGCATACTATGCGAGTAAATGAATAAAATAAACTTGGGCTGATTCCCCACAGTCAAGTAATCGTGGGATACTCACAAGAAATATTAAGGATTCAGGAAGAACTCCCCACTGCCTGATTAATGAACAAGGGCTCATCCTGGCTCTGGCGCTCATTCTCCCCCTTATCCCGTGTCTTTGCCGAACCAGCTTGAAAGTACTACTTTTTCAAAAAACACGTCTTCGATCCAGTTTGGAGGGGAGGATCGGGGGGGGGGGGTCTAATCTTGGTTCATATTTCCTGCTGTGGAGCATGACGCAAGTGCCTTACAACCAATCAGTGCATGCAGTGCTGTTCTCGCGAGAGCGCAAGAACCAACCAGAAACTTGGGCAGGGAGACATGATGACGTCATAATGCCAGCACGTTTTTGCAGGAGTAAAAAAAAGGTCCTGCCCCAACATGGCATGATAGCCAATCAGAAGAGACCCGCCAAGTAGATCGCATGGTAGTGGGGATTGTTACATTTCTTGAATCCGAGATAGGCCTAGTCTTCACTGGAAACACGCTGCGATGGGGAGGTTGAAATCTCGATGAAAAGGTGCAGTTTATTTTCAAACTAGATTGAATTTCCTGGTGGGGATTTGGCCAAATTCTCAGCAGTCTGTCTCACTTTCAAGTCCCGCTTGGTGTGTTGTTTTCCTGAGTCTGCAGTTCTATTTGATATGTATAGAGGTTGGAAAGGAGGATATTGTTCTTCCTCATTACAATTCAACATTTCCCTGCCAGTAAATCTCCCTTTAATTTAAATCTCCCTCAGAGTCCAGGAGAGCTGCAGTTGTAGAAGGTACCCGTCCTTATTGTAGAAAACGTTGAAGGGCACTTTTCCAGTGGTGAGGAGGGGAGGAATAAGAAAACAATAGTTGAATTCCCTGGGCTGAATCCAGAACCTTTTCACACAGTCATGTCCAAATATCTTCTTATTAAAGATCCCATCCAACATGATGTTTGTCCATGCTGGTCCCGTGCGTACCTTGGTTTGGTGACCCTCATTCCTTTCTGATCAGCTGAAAACCTAGCTAGGTCCATCCCTACATGCTGTAATTCTTCCTATTCATAAAAAAAAGGATTGTGACAGGATGTTCATTTTGAGCATCTGGAGATATTTATTTATTATTTATTATTTATTTATTTTTCGGATTTCTAGACCGCCCCATCCCCTAAGGACTCTGGGCGGTGTACAACATAATAACCATCGTGTATGGCTAAAAACAACTAAAACCTTTAAAAGCAGCAGTAAAATAAGAGACTAACTATAATAATTAAATTACTTTGTAAGATGGCGTCCGACAGTCTCATTTTCAAACCCTCTTGTAGAGAGGGAAGGACAGCAAATCCCAAGGTGACAAGGCACAGATGTAAAGGCCATGGGGGGGGGGGGCACCATCAACGGCTGGTACCTCCAAAGGCCCGGCAGAACAGCTCTGTCTTACAGGCCCTGCGGAATTCTGTGAGGTCCCGCAGGGCCTGGACAGCTGGTGGAAGAGCGTTCCACCAGGCTGGGGCCAGGGCTGTAAAGGCCCTGGCCCGCGTGGAGGCCAGCCGTATCATCGAGGGGCCAGGGACCACCAGTAGATTGGCCTCTGCTGAACGAAGAGGCCGTATTGGGACGTGTGGGGTGATGCGGTCCCGAAGATACGAAGCTCATAGTGATGTTTCCCAGCCACAAACCATTCTTATATGCACAAGCACAGAGAGAAAGCCTGGATTTTCTATTTACTATAAGAGAAGATCGGAACTCCTCTCGACGTAGCTTGATCTAGCTCACTCTCCCTCACTACACCTACTTTTACCGTTTAAAAATACTACAGAAGATCCTGATAAAATATGTTATATATTTTTTGTCAGTACACACTGATTGAAGCTGTGTTTCACAATATTTCTGTGCTAATCTCTTTCTGATGCAGATTCTGAGGGGCAAAGAGACAGAGGAGATCATGCATCTGATTTGGCAAGAAACACGTTGGATGTACACTAACCAGCTTGTGATGGAATGAGTGAAAACTGTTCCTTTCTGTGGAAGTTCTATGAAGACACTATATACAAAATAAGCAAAGAAATAAGGCTGTTATTGTCAAATAAATAAATAAACAACAAATGTCCCAAGTCCTGCTTTGTGCGCAGTTTACTTGATCCTTGGTGCTGTTGGACACTGTGTGTAAAGTGCCACCAAGTCACAGCCAACTTGCAGTGATTCTGTAGGGTTTCCAAGGAAAGAGACATTCCAAGTTAATTTGCCATGGCCTCCCTCTTTGTAGTGATCCTGGACTTCCTTGGAGGTCTTCCAACTAAGTATGAACCAGGGACATCCCCTCTTAGCTTCTAAGATCTGATGAGACTGAACTACCCAGGCCTATTTACAGTTCTCTACAAGTAAACATCCCTTTAACTCTGTAGAACAGGGTATGGTGGAATTTCCAATGCTCTGTTTAGAAAATGAAAAGTGGACATCTTCCTATGAGGAGAAGGAGAATGCAAATATAAGTTGTATTCCACATGTTATAATGTTTCCTATTTTTCAAAAATAAGTTGTTATTAAACAGGATTCTCTGTAGTTGATCTGGAAGTTCTCAAGGATTTTTCCAGACTTAAATCACTGGGCAACCTCCTACGCCAGCAGCAGTGGTGTAGGAGGTTAAGAGCCCTGGAGGAACTGGGTTTGATTCTCCGCTCTGCCGCCTGAGCTGTGAAGGCTTATCTGGGGAATTCAGATTAGCCTGTACACTCCCACACACGCCAGCTGGGTGACCTTGGGCTAGTCACAGCTTCTCGGAGCTCTCTCAGCCCCACCTACCTCACAGGGTGTTTGTTGTGAGGGGGGAAGGGCAAGGAGATTGTAAGCCCCTTTGAGTCTCCTACAGGAGAGAAAGGGGGGATATAAATCCAAACTCCTCCTCCTCCTCCTCCTCCTCTTCTTCTTCTTCTTCTTCTTCTTCTTCTTCTTCTTCTTCTTCTTCTTCTTCTTCTTCTTCTTCTTCTTCTTCTTCTTCTTCTTCCCCAACCCTCATCCCCACACACTGCACAGAATGCCCCTTTAATCTGTGGTGTTTAAGAAAAAAACCTAAACCAAGTAATTGTGTTATGCCTGTATTATTTTTTTCCCTACAAGACAAATAATTGTGTATTCAGACTAAAATGTGCTGCACTCCCTCCCCCAAAAGGGACCCTGGGTTTGATCTGGTACTTCCCCTTTCCCCGCCGCAGCTGAGCTGAACTTAATCAGACAAAGGAAAACAAAACAAGAGATCCTGATTCAGGTCTTCTGCATCTTAACTAGTAACACCCCAACACAAATCTGCAACATACACCAGGGATCAATAAAACCCAGCTCAACCATATAGACTTCAAGTGTAGAGCTCGCCAAGGAATGTATTGTCGAAGGCTTTCACGGCCGGAATCACTTGGGTGCTGTGTGGTTTCCGGGCTGTATGGCCGTGTTCTAGCAGCATTCTCTCCTGACGTTTCGCCTGCATCTGTGGCTGGCATCTTCAGAGGATCTCCAAGGAATATTTTTTGTGTGGGTGTACTTCAACATATTGAATCTAGTGTGTGGATGTCATACTGTATCTTGTACGTTATTAAAATCTTCCCACCCACCCCTCGCCCTGCCACCACCAACCGGATAGTCATATGTAAAATTTACCAAGTAGCTGAAACACTGCTGAAATGTGCCTGAAGACTTATACACCGAGGCCATTTCCTACTGAATCGGTGTTAATTCTGGAAACTCCTGTAAAAGTATCTGAACTGTTAATGACTATGCTGAGAGAGTTTGGTGCTTCGGTAGGGTTTAAAATTAATAAGCCAAAGTCAAGGGTTATAACTAAAATGATGACTCTGTGAGACCAAATAGAATTAATGACTTAAACAGGATTTAAAATTGAGAAAAGATAAAATACTTTAGTATGGGGTTATCAAATAAGAAATGTATGTTGTATTGTCGAAGGCTTTCACGGCCGGAGTCAACTGGTTATGGTGGGTTTTCCGGGCTGTGTGGCCGTGGTCTGGTAGGTCTTGTTCCTATTGTTTCACCTGCATCTGTGGCTGGTATCTTCAGAGGTGTATCACAGAGAGAAGTCTGTTATACACTGTGTCCAGACTTCGCTTATAACAGACTTCTCTCTGTGATACACCTCTGAAGAGGTGGCCAACAAATCCTGCTCGCCAATGAACGTGGCAATTCCATTTGTGCAGGGAAACCCAGCCTACTATATCGCAGCACTTACCAACCCTATATATAGGAGAGCCTACATGCTGGCTAGGTTTAACATTATGCCATCCCCGCTCCATAGAGGAAGACTCAAGGGTCTACCAAACGATAAGAGGCTTTGCCCCTGCAGCCCAGGGCAGTTGGATTCCATGGCGCACATTCTCCTCCACTGCCCACTTTACCAGAAACCAAGATCCAGCTTATTAGTACCAATCATTGACTCTATGAAAACCCTGACAGAGCTTGATAAAGTCAATATGCTCTTAAACTGCAATGACCTCGACTGTTGTCTCGCAGTGGCAAAATTTCTGGCTGAGGTTTGTGAGCTGAACTTATGATCCAGTGTGAAGTTTTATCTAGTAATTTTAACTGTATTTATATTGTATGCTCTGTATGCCAATAAAGGCTTATTGAAAAAAAATTGAGAAAAAAAGACTTCTCTCTGTGATACACCTCTGAAGATGCCAGCCACAGATGCAGGTGAAACGTTAGGAACAAGATCCACCAGACCACGGCCACACAGCCCGGAAAACCCATCAGAACCAAATGTATGTTGTTTTCCTCATGACAGGTTAACATGTACACTACTATTCCTTCCAGTTGTATATTGGGAAATACCTGGAAATTTGGGGTTGCAGAGCCTGGAGAGGGCAGGGTGAGGGGAGGGGAGGGGAGGGACTTCAGATCGATACAGATGCAGATAAGCTTTAATGGAATAGTACAAAGATTTAAAATAAAATATTAAAAAATAAAAATAAAAATAAACGGTCATCAACAAACCATCTTAAACAAACTATCTTCTGCTGGTGTGTCCAACGCTCTAAGCCTATCAATAAGGTTGAGTGGAACTTTGTTCTGGCCTGTTATTGAAGGCTGCACTAATACAGAACATGGTGGACAGTTTCTGCAGTTTTCAGCTGCAAAAACGCTCGCTATGTGGTGTTTTGGAGCCTCTTCCATCCCTCAAAGCAGAAGGAAGCACACTGCATTTGGTGAAGTGATGGCACGTCAGTGCTCTGGATCAGGAAGAGTGAACAGATATCTGGCCATGGCTGTATGGGATACCAAGGGAGAGGGGAGAGTAGAACTTTTTTGCATGAGCCTTTAATTCCTGATTTTCAAATTCAAAAAGTCAGAGGTGTTCCTCCCATTGGGCAAAGTGGGCAGCTGCCCAGGGCACCACCTTGTGGTGGGTGACAAAATTGCAGGTTCGTTTGTGGGGGATTTTGTATTTTCAGTGTTTTTTCCATTTTTTGCCTGCAGGGGACGCAGTTTTTAGGCTAGCAGCACCACAAATTCAGGGTTTTTTTGGGAGACTCTCCTGATAATATCACCCAGGTTTGGTGAGGTTTGGTTTAGGGAGTCCAAATTTATGGACTCCTAAAGGGAGTGCCCCCATCTCCCATTGTTTCCAATGGGAGCTAATAGGAGATGGGGGCTACACCTTTGAGGGTCCATAACTTTGGACCCCCCAAACCAAACTTCACCAAAACTGGGTGGTATCATCAGTAGGGTCTCACGAAGATACTCTGAAATTTTGGTGCTGCTATATTAATAATTGCACCCCTGACAACAGGCACCCCCTAAATTTCCCCGGATTCTCTTTTTAAATCCACTCCCTGCCAATGCTTGTTTTCTTTCTTTCTTTCTTTCTTTCTTTCTTTCTTTCTTTCTTTCTTTCTTTCTTTCTTTCTTTCTTTCTTTCTTTCTTTCTTTCTTTCTTTCTTTCTTTCTTTCTTTCTTTCTTTCTTTCTCTCAATGCCTAATAAATGTTGCTGTTGCTGTTGCTGTTGCTGTTGCTGTTGTTATTGTTATTGTTAAATCCACCCCCTTCGCCATGGATTTAAAGGGAGAATCTGAGGCCCCCAGTTTTAACATTGAAAGGGATGCTGTTTCAGGGTGGGGGATAATCCATCCCAAAATAGCATCACTTTCAATGTTGTTTAAACTGGGGACCCCAGATTCTCCCTTTAAGGTGGATTTAAAAGGATAATCTGGGCTCCCTAGTTTAAACACCATTGAAAATGATGCTGTTTGGGGGTGGATTCCAGCATCACTTGTTTAAACTAGGGAGCCCAGATACTCCTTTTAAATCCACCTTAAAGGGAGAATCTGGGCTTTAAATAACATTGAAAGTGATGCTGTTTCCCACAATTGAGGGAGACTGGATACAACACCATAAAATGTTTTCATAGCAGTAATAAAACATTTTGAAAGCATTTTGAAAATGTTTTCAAAAATATTTCTGCTGGGTGGCATGGCCCATTTCTGTGTTCAGATTTGTGAGTTGGGGCATGTTCTATAATGTGACGGTGACTTTGAAATGACCTGGTGGAAAAAATCATTGTTTGGTCACAGTAGGGGAGGGTGGCCGCCCACTGGGGGGGGGGGGCATCAAACTCAGGTTTTGCCCAGGGCTCCAGTTCGCCTAGGTATGCCTCTGGTTTTGTTATCCCTGGGAAGTTAAAGTGCGACACCCTTCAGTGGCCTCTGTGTGCACATAAACGGCAGCTTTGTGGGGTGGGAGGGGCCTCACCATTGCCATCTCCTTTTCACCTAGTAGCTATTTCCTCCTAGGGGCTCAGGGCAGTCCTCCGGATGGTTCCTTCCATTTAATCCCAACCATCACCCAAAGACTGAAGTCATCCAGTGCGCTTCAGGGCACCAGGGGGACAGGGACTCTGGTCTCGCCAGTCTGGCATTAATCATTACAGCACATTTCCGCTCTGCGCTGGGCCAAAATTTTCATCCATTGATAAAGAAATCAACTGAAACCAGCATTGTACCCCAGACTGTTCAATAACAAGACTCTTTGGGTTTCAGTTGATTTCTATATTATGAAACAGCATCAGGAAAGAAGCATTTGGACATCTGTTGCCAGAACTAAGGATAGCCAATATTGCAAGTGTAACCCCCATGCCCAGAATGGGTTGAACCAGTAAGGGGGTGGAGACTCAGAGCAGCAGAAAGGCTGCAGAGCTCTTTGGAGAAGACAAGGCTACCAGACTCGGACCTTGGTTGTATAAGCCCTTGACACCTTGTTAAGGGTTTCTTTTTGTGGTTGTAATGGGTGAGAGTTCTCCTGGAAACCTTCATCATGTTGCATCCTGTTCATCAAGCCCTTGGAGTCTTCAGGAGCCAACCCACTTGCAAAGAAGAATTGGACTTGGCAGTATCAGTAGACTGCAACCTGAACAGGACCTTGAATTGTAATGTTAAATGTTGATGTTTAATGTTATTTGTAAAGAGAAGTAAACTGTTTTGTTTAAATTTGGTTCTTTGCAACTCCTTCCAAGTACTGCCCCACAGAACCCACAAGCTGAGGTTACACAAGCTTGATTACACTCCACCTCACCCTACCTTCTGTCACCCTGCCCCACCGGCCAGCTCTGGCACCTCTCCACTCCCACGGTCTGCTGGAAGGAGAACCCACCCTCCCCTACCAGGGTCAAAGCAACCTCCATTCCACACGACTGAGGGATCTGCAATAGCAGGTGGTTAACAAGCTGAGAACGGGTCTGAGAAAAGGAAAGGAGGGGGGTGAGGGTCTGAACAGAGGCAGGTCCCAGGGCCCGGGCGGCAGGAGAAACACGGCAGGATCAAACAAGCTGATCATGACAGTCTGACGGCTTCACAAGGATGACAAGAACACCCTTGTTTTTACTGTTGTTTAAGGCTATGAAAAAGCTAGACAAGATTCTTAAGGGTAAGGATGTGTGCTGGCAACCAAGATCAGGTTATAACTCATCCCATAATATTCCCTGTGTGGTGCAGGGGTTAACAGCAGATGGACTCTAATCTGGAGAGCCAAGTTGGATTCCCCACTCCTACACATGAAGCCTGCTGGGTGACCTCGGGCCAGTCACAGTTCTCTCCGGACTCTCTGAAAAGGCATTATTCTGCATGTGCGGAAGGGGCATGAGTGCGTTCTCTCTTCCTTGCCTTGGCCTTGGCCTTGATCTTGCATTTTCATCCCCGCCTGCTGTTTTCTCTGCCCTGCGGGAGACCACTGAAAGGAAATCTACTTGAACCGCAAGCCCAACTGGCAAGTTGAACCAGAGGGTGGGGAGACTCTTGGAGTGGCTGCTTTTTATAACTCAGATGAGAAATTAACCATGCAGTATGCTGCCCTAGGCTGTATTTGCTGATCTGGGCTAGCGGGGGGCAGGGGGCGGACACAACATTCCTTTCTAACCGTCTGCATCTTTCAGAGAATTGCTGATTTTGCTCAAACGTCAGAGAAAGACCACGCTTCCGGGACCCTTCTGACTTTTCCAGTCCAATTTTTGTTGGTTGTGTGCACCTAGAAATAAGAATGGCCCAGGGAACAGGGAGAATTAGTTGCACGCTCGGAAAACGGCGTAGCTGTCAGCGCTGGCATGCGTGCGGTTTTAACGGACGGTTCGTGTGTCCAAAGCTCTGCACTTCATAAGAAGGAAACGCTGCGTATTATTAATGGGGTTTCGCACGCGTTTCCAGCCAATCAGTGCAATCCCGGCGAAAGACAAATACATTTGGCGTGAGGGGTTGAATTCCTGTTGTCTGCTTTCTGCTAGACTGCCCCCTTGAAAAAAAAATACCAGCCTAGTGGAATAGAGGCCTGGAGGCCTTGCAGGGGAACACACAGCTAAGGGGTTTGCTTGTGAATGTCCCCATTATCTCTTGCCAGACAGCGGATCTGATAGTGGAGCCAGAAGTAAACTCGTTCCACTTCTGGATTTTTGTTTTGACTAAGGATTAAACCATGTTTTATATTTGTGTTAGTTAGGTAGAAGCCAACTGTATTAGATAGGAAATAGGATTTATAATTTTCTCTGTAGCTGTGACTGCGTGGAACCTCCTTGGCTCAAGGCAGGAATCCACCTCGGCCCCACCTGAGCCCGCCCTTTCACGTGTAAAGGTCCCTGATGGGCGCACACAAAAGAGGATCTCGGAGAAAGCGCCTCGCCCTGCCAAATCCCGTCAGCAGGCAGATAAGGGGCCATCGTCATCAAGCTCCATTTCCTGACCCCGAACACCTGAAGGACCCTTTGTGATTCTCCCGCCAGGGCATACGTCATCGCCTCGCCCTACTCTGGCGCGAAACCCAAGAAGGAGATGCCTATCGAACTCTGATTGGTTCCTGCATGTCGCAAATGCATGATTGGTTGTTTTGAATTTTGTTAATGAATGGTGGTGGGCTGTCTTGAGTTCTCCTGGCCTCCCGACGGGAGAAAGTGTATTTAAGATGTTGTAAGGCTGCTAGGCAGTGGCTGTGTGGAACGGAGGTGCTGACACTTAGGTCAGCATCTCAATAAACCTTCTTTGTTTATTATACTCGCCGTGTCGGGTCTTGCTTGGGTTCCTGGGCGCTGCC
>NW_025951235.1:0-11715 GCF_021028975.2 Sphaerodactylus townsendi
GCCAAAGGTTCGCCACCACTTGTTATAACCTATCCAATAGCATCCTAGCTCAGGTATCAAAATAAAACACAGCATGCGGCAACCAATATCCCAGACTGTTGTCTTTTTGCTCGTCTTCAGATCTGGTGACTTCGGCTTTCAGGTATCCAGCTGCAGATTCTGGTGGGCAGGTCTATCATGACTGTGACTCTAAGTGGAACCTCCATGTTCATAGACTCGTAGAATCATAGAGTTGGAAAAGACCCCAGGGGCCATCAAGTCCAACCCCCTGCAATGCAAGAACACACAATCAAAGAAGATGGCCACCCAGCCTCTCTTTAAAAACCTCCAAACAAGGAGACCCCGCCACACTCTGAGGTAGTGCATTCCACCGTCGAACAGCCCTTACTGTCAGGAAGTTCTTCCTGATGTTTAGGTGGAATCTCTTTTCCTTCACCTCGAACCCATGACTCCTGGTCCTAGTCTCTGGAGCTGCAAAAAACAAGCTTGCTCCCTCACCAACATGACATCCCTTCAAATATCTAAACGTGGCTATCATGTCACATCTCAACCTTCTCTTCACCAAACGAAACATCCCCAGCTCCCTAAACCCCTCCTCGTAGGGCGGTGGTGGTGAACCTTTGGCACTCCAGATGTTATGGACTACAATTCCCATCAGCCCCTGCCAGCATGGCCAATTGGTATATTGTTATTATGCTGGTAGGGGCTGATGGGAATTGTAGTCCATAACATCTGGAGTGCCAAAGGTTCGCCACCACGGTAGTAGGGCATGGACTCCAGACCTTTGACCACTTTGGTTGCCCTCCTCTGGACTTGTCAAATGCAGTCTTTCTCTGTACAAATACTCCGTGCAAGAGACAAAACAACTGCGGAGGACTGTTTCCTTCATGGCTTCCTTGTGGGCTTTTCAAAAGTGCTAAATCGACCACGGTTGGAATGCTGGACTTGGTAGCCCTTTGATATGATCTACCAGGACTCCACTTGTGCTCCCCTAATGAATTATGAGTAATAAGATAGAGCAGAGAGTATCCAAAAGAAAACAAGACCCCCAACAGTAAAGCAGTTTGGGGTTAAGGTCTGACTCACATGGGGGATGAAAAAAATAATAAAACGGATATTAATTTTTAATGTGGTGGAGGTGACAAAGAAATGTGCTCTTGGCTTTTGAGAACGTGCGGGTGCTGACAGCAGAGCGTGTTTCTTTGTGCTCGGTTCAGCTGTCTGAACTGTGGTTGGTACGGTGGCGTTTGACCCTGTGGAAATTGCAGGTTGCGGCATGTAAGGAGAGGGCTGATTTAAGGGCAGAATATTGAACAAGACACTCCCGATCCCACCCAAGCTGAACCCCATTCCCCCACAGACATTCACACAGTGACGACACTTGTGCCCAACTGAGCACGTGCAAAGGTTTTGGACACAGAGGAACAATTTGTAAGACGACTGTTCTGACTGTAACTGGCCAACAGGTATTCAAGCTTCACGGATCGTAATCAAATGGTAAACCACCTCTGGTGGGGGAAAGGGCTGGTGGGGGAAAGGGCTGTCAAGTCACAGCCAATTTATGGCAATCCACAGGGCAAGAGATGGACGGAGATGGTTTGCTGTCGCATGCCTGTGTACAGTGACCCTGGAGTTATAGGTGGTCTCCCATCCAAGTACTAACCAGGGTCAGTTCTGGGATATGATGAAATCAAGCTAGTCTGGGCAATCCAGCTCATTCAAGGGATGAACAGAGGTGGTTTACCATTGCCTGCCTCTGCCTAGCAACCCTGGACTTCCTTGGTGTTGTCCCATCCAAGTAGTAACCAGGGCCAACCCAGCTTCTGAGATCTGAAGATATTGGGCTAACCTGGGCCGTCCACATCAAGGTAAGAGATGAACAGAGGTGGTTTACCATTGCCTGCCTCTGCATAACAACCCTGGACTTCCTTGGTGGTCTCCCATCCAAGTACTAACCAGGGCCAACCCCGCTTAGCTTCTGAGATCTGAAGAAACTAGGCTAGCCTGGGCTAGTGTGGGCCATCCACACCAAGGTAAGAGATGAACAGATGTGGTTTGCCACTGTCTGTTTCTGCGTAGCAACCCTGGACTTCCTTAGTAGTCTCCCATCCAAGTACTAACATGGGCAGACCCTGCTTTGCTTCTGAGATCTGAAGAGACTGGGTTAGCTTGGACTGTCCACGTCACGGCCATGCCATCTACCTTCGATCAGTTCTCTCCACGGCTGCAATGTACTTGTTTCCCAGTAAGACTGTATTTGTGTGGTTTGTATATGTGTGTGGCTGTGTCAGGAAGGCAGGAAAACTTGTGCGCAATACATCGAGGTGCTGCATGACTCGTTTTAATAAATTGACCCAATGTTCAATCCGGTGCCACTGCTGCCGGTCACGGTTCTGTAAGCCCCCCAGGGGAGCCCTGCAGGGGCTGATAATCGGCACAGTGGAATGAAGCAGCGTGTCGGCCCTGCAGGGGTTGTGGGGGTCTTTGCCCAAGAGCAGCTTCTCTTCATCTTTCGAAAACCAGGCCAAAAAGGGCCGGGAAAGGAACGTGAGGCACGGGGTTCACCGGCTATGGTGACTTGCCGCACACAAACAGCCTTGCATGGCCGGAGTAGCCTTCTGCGTCCTGGGGTGCCTGAGCAGTGCGGAGGAATGCGGTTGAAACTCAGCATGGAACCGGGGGAAGAGTGCCGCTCTTCACAAAGGACAGCTAGAAACTACCGTGTTGTTTTAAGCCCAATAAGTTACCCCCCCCCCATAACCATACGTGAGGGGGCCGCCAGAAGAAGAAGGAACGAATCCCCTTTCCTGACTTTCGCCATCCTGCCAGTTAGCAGCGGTGAAATATGCATGTATGTAAAACATTCTCAAAAACCGAAGGCCTCCCAGTAGACATTGAATTAGCAGCTGGACTGGCACCAGAGGTGGGATCCAGCAGGTTCCCGAGAGTAGGTTACTAATTATTTGTGTGTGCCGAGAGGGGGTTACTAATGGGTGATTTTGCCACGTGATTTTTGCCTTAGTTACGCCCCTCCTCTCAGCAGTAGCATGCAGGACTTGAAGCAGTCTAGCAGGAGGCGTCCTTGCCACAGCCCCGCCCAAGAACGCCCCACCCCCAGAATGCCCAGCCACACCCCCATCATGCCCCGCCCAGCCCCATTGGCGCTACGCCACAGTTTGAATCCCACCCCCATGGGAACCTGTTACTAAAATTTTTGGATCCCACCACTGACTGGCCCCCTGTTTTTCTTTCTGACTTGCTTCTTTCCAGGTGAGGACCAAACGGGAGACAACCTGGATCTTGCCGGATGTGGTTTTGTGGATGGTTTTTAAAAATTAAAATAAGAAGAGCAGAACCATGTTGGAGGCGAAGACAGTCTGGCTGCCTGGTCCTTGTTTGGGATGGGTCACTTCAAAGCTGAGATCCAGACGTGCCGACTGTCCTGTGACCCCTTTCTGTGATGACCCATGGAAACATCACGAGAGTCAGCAGGGATGTTTTGAGGCCCCCAGAAGTCCTTTACGAGAAAGAGAAGTAACAAAATGTCTGGGGCCGGGGGGTGAGGAAGGGAAAAACGGGTCTGTCACAGGTGGCCAGAAGAGCCCAATGTCTGCAGTTTGTAATTTGCTTCAAAGGGAGCAACCGTGGCGTAGGAGGTTAAGAGCTCATGTATCTAATCTGGAGGAACCGGGTTTGATTCCCAGCTCTGCCGCCTGAGCTGTGGAGGCTTCTCTGGGGAATTCAGATTAGCCTGGGCACTCCCACACACGCCAGCTGGGTGACCTTGGGCTAGTCACAGCTTCTCGGAGCTCTCTCAGCCCCACCTGCCTCACAGGGTGTTTGTTGTGAGGGGGGAAGGGCAAGGAGATTGTCAGCCCCTTTGAGTCTCCTGCAGGAGAGAAAGGGGGGATATAAATCCAAACTCTTCTTCTTCTTCTTCTACTGAGGAAGGGGTGTGTGTGTGTGGGGGGGGAGTAGTGCCCAGGGCAAAATGCAAAGAGCAGCTGGCTGAAAAAGCAGCCTGCTCCAGGGCAGGGGGCCTACCTGGTGGGGTAGGGCAGGGTGAGAGGGGAAAGGGGAAGGGGTGTGGGGCGATTCTCCACTTCCCACGTGACCCCAATGGCACGTGCTCGGGTGCGGCACTCCCTTGTCCCGTTGTAGCTACGCGACTGTACTGAGGTCTTGATTTGACTTATGGGCTAGGATCGACAACTCCAGGTTAGGAAACTCCTGGTGATTTGGGAGTGGAACATGGCCTGGGGAAGGGAGGGACCTGGGGAAGGGAGGGACCTCATCAGGGTATAAAGCCATGGAGTTTATCTCCAAAGTAATCGTGTTCTCCAGGAGACCCGATCTCAGTAGGGTACAGCGATATGGTCAGCAAGGTATAATGCTACAAAAGCCACCTTTACAAGCAGCCGTTTTCTCCCGCTGAATTGAGCTGTATCATCTGGAGGTCAGTTTTAATTCCACGAGATTTCTGGGCCCCACCTGGAGGCTGACAACCTTGCAATAGGTTAGCCCGAGAAAGGAAGAGACTGGCCAACCCTACAGGTAACACAGGAAAAACTAGCCTCTCAGATTAACGTCAGCGAATCCTGAACCTGACTGCCAGCCCTTTCCAGAAGGCTTGGTTGGTCTAACAGCCAGAGCGAAATTTCTGCCGACTCACAGTGTTCCACTTGAAGGTTTGGAACGGCCCCAAAGCTTGCAAAGACCACGTAAGGCAAGGAGTCCGAGAATGTCCATGCAAAACGGGGGCCTCCCCCTTCACTCTCCCCGTCCCCCCCCCCCCGCTAAGATTTACAGCGGCCAAGTTTTATCCAGCTCGAATTAATTGCTCAGCCTGAAAAGGCTCTTCCGCCTCCTGGTTATATCTTTGAGCTCTTCCTTTGGAAGCCGTAATAAGTCAAAGACTTTGGCTGATGCGGTAGGACTGATCCTTCTCTAATGAGGAAGTGGGATGGCAAAGATGAAAGCCCCGCGCCCCGCTGGGCACCGTTATGAACTAATCAACTAAGACGAAGGCGCCCCCCGATTTCCCAGCGAGCATTTGGACGAACCTGGCCTTTGGAGTTTTTGATCATGCACGTTGCCAGAAACTTGTTATTAAGGGTTTCACAAAACAAAACCCTTCCTCTGCCCCCAAGTTCCCCCCCCTCCCAGCATTCCCACCTGCCAGCTCATTCATAATTATATTCACAGTTTGGGCCATTTTCAGAACAGCAACTACAAGTCAAAGAAGCTGAGAAAGAAAAGGGATTCTGGAAACAAGTCACCAAATGCCTTCGGTGTCTAGAATCGATATCTAGAATGTTTTGCTCAACAGAAGAAGAAGAAGAAGAAGAAGAAGAAGAAGAAGAAGAAGAAGAAGAAGAAGAAGAAGAAGAAGAAGAAGAAGAAGAAGAAGAAGAAGAAGAGGAGTTTGGATGTGGCTCAGGGTCATAGGCAAACTTTGGGCTTGCCGGCCCCCAAGGTGGGACCTGGTGATCTCTGGAATTACAACTAATCTGCATATGCCAAAGATCCATTCCCCTAAATCAGGGGTCTGCAACCTGCGGCTGTCCAGATGTTCATGGACTACAATTCCCATCAGCCCCTGCCAATTTGCCATGCTGGCAGGGACTGCTGGGATTTGTAGTCCATGAACATCTGGAGTCCATGAACATCTGGAAGAAGAAGGAGAAGGAGAAGGAGAAGAGTTTGGATTTATATCCCCCCTTTCTCTCCTGCAGGAGACTCAAAGGGGCTTACAATCTCCTTGCCCTTCCCCCCTCACAACAAACACCCTGTGAGGTGGGTGTTTGTTGTGAAAACAAAAGGATTCCCGAGAACAAAAAGGCTGAAAACGAAAGGATTCCCGAGAACGTGAATGGATGTGTTTTAGAGTGTGGGTCCCCATCCTGAGGCCTGCTGGGAATTTTGAGAGGGAGTGCTCTCCCAAAATGGCAGCCACAGGAGGCGGAGCAATGGAGTACCTCTTTCCTCCTGGAAAAAAGGAAACCCTTAAGTGGAAAACCCCTTCATTTGAATGAGAATAAAAAGTCCTGCCCCACAGTGGCCCCACACACTCTCTGAAATGCTCCAATGGAAATACTGATGGTTGCTATGGCGCCCATCAGAATCGCCTTGGGGCATCCTGGAGTCATGATATTTGGGGTTTGATTTTTGCTAGGTCCTCTTGATAGTGTATTTATGGCTGATGTATGATTTGGATTGGGGACTTTCAGACTCTGTGGCGTAGTGGTTAAGAGCAGGTGGATTCTAATTTGCAGAACAGGGTTTGATTCCCCACTCTTCCACCTGAGTGGCAGAGGCTAGTGACAGCTTCTCGGAGCTCTCTCAGCCCCACCTACCTCACCTAGCAGTTTCTCCAGTTGCTGTACAGAAAAGATGTCACTCTCGAGAAACAGGGCATTTAGAAACAGGCCCTGCTTACGGTCAGTCACCACACCATTGTTATTAAGAGGAAAAGTCCTTGGGTCATTCTTTCATAAGATGAATAGGTGGCAAAAGGACCACAACAGATGATGATTCTTGTATGAACATGGCGCTAAAAGAGTGTCGAACTTCAATGTCAGACTAAGATTTGGGAGAGCCAGGTTTATAGCCACATTTTGCCACAGCTCATTGGCTGATCTCTGGGTGTCACTGTCTCTCAACCTAACCTACACCACAAGGTTGTCATCATGAGGACGAAGTGGCAAAGAGGAGAATGACGCTGTGAGCTTATTTGGGTCCCCACTGGAGAAGAAAGCGGGGTATAAGAAATTTAAAAAATATAAATATAAAATTGTACAGCCAGTGCTAAGAAAAGCAAAATGGTGGACACGTTGGCTCACCTCTTCTGGGCGTCTTGTAGAGGCTGCAGTATGTTGATTCCCCACTAGATGTCTCTCTTTCCTGTAAGGGCTTCCATTCGATGAAATTGTGGTTGGGGTAACGGAGGAAAATGAAAATGGAACTCAAGATGGGGTTGGGTGTCACTATCTATTGTTAACTTTGCATTTTTTAAGTTTTAGGTAGTTTTATATTGTTATGTTTTTATGATTGCTTGTTGTACTATTTATTATTGTTGTTCACCGCCCTGAGCCCTGCGGGGAGGGCGGTTTGTAAACATACAAACAAACAAATAGGATGGATGGATGACTATCCATCCATCCATCCATCCATCCATCCATCCATCCATCCATCCATCCATCCATCCATCCATCCATCCATCCATCCATCCATCCATCCATCCATCCATCCATCCATCCATCCATCCATCCATCCATCCAAGCTCTGACAGCTAGCGTGATGTAGTGGTTAAGAGCAGGTGGATTCTAATCTGGAGAACTGGGTTTGATTCCCCACTCCTCCACTGGAGTGGCGGAGGCTTATCTGGTGAACCCAATGTGTTTCCACACTCCTACATTCCTGCTGGGTGACCTGGGGCAAGTCACAGTTCTTTGGAGCTCTCTCAGCCCCACCTGCCTCACAAGGTGTCTGTTGTGGGGAGAGGAAGGGAAAGAAGCTTGTAAGCCACCTGGAGTCTCCTTACAGGAGAGAAAGGTGGGGTATAAATCCAAACTCCTCTTCTGTAATCCTGTAACCCAGAGTGTATATCTTGAGAATAGCATCAAGGGCAAGCACAACGACTCTTCCAGCCCCCAAACTACATGTTCTACGCACCTGTTCCATGCTGGGCTTGGCTGGGTCAAGGAAAGGGATGGGTTTGTAAACCACTTTGAGGCTCCTCATGCTTGATAAAAGCAGGGTATAAATCCAAACTCTTCTTCTTTTTAAGACGTCAAAGCATGCCTCCAATGTTAAATTTTGGAAAAAGTGCCCTTCTACGCTCAGATATTTGGAAGCCACAGAGGCGTTAGAAGGTTTCCTGTTTATATAATCCCCATGGTTGACTTTGTGCGCAACTCATTTCCCCGGGACCTATATAGAAACAAAGCCAAGCCGTGCCAAGAGGTTTCCCTGACTTCTGCGTATTGTTTCTAAAACAGCTCGGCCGTTTAATACTGCCTTATTAACTTCTGATTAAACATAGGGAGCTTGTCTAATTTGGGATTTAAAATATGAATTGGGGCTCAGTGCCTGGAAGTCATCAAGTGATCTACGTTGCCTGTGCTGTTCACTGCCAACAAGAGCCTCCGTTCCACACGCAGCCCCTGGCATACTTCACAGTTATGGTTGCCAACTCTGGGTCAGGAAATTACTTGACATTTTGGGGGTGGAGTCTGGGGAGGATGAGCTTTGGAGAGGGGCGGGTTCAGGCCATCTGTAATATGCACATGTTTGTGTTGATGTAGCTCCACAGACATCCCCCTCAAAACAAAACAGAAGAAGAAGAAGAGTTTGGATTTATATCCCCCCTTTCTCTCCTGCAGGAGACTCAAAGGGGCTTACAATCTCCTTGCCCTTCCCCCCTCACAACAAACACCCTAAGAACATAAGAACAAGCCAGCTGGATCAGACCAGAGTCCATCTAGTCCAGCTCTCTGCTACTCGCAGTGGCCCACCAGGTGCCATTGGGAGATCACATGCAGGATATGAAAGCAATGGCCTTCTGCGGCTGTTGCTCCTGAGCACCTGGTCTGCTAAGGCCTTTGCAACCTCAGATCAAGGAGGATCAAGATTGGTAGCCAGAGATCGACTTCTCCTTCATAAATCTGTCCAAGCCCCTTTTAAAGCTAAAAGGTGGGGCTGGGAGGTGGGTGGAGCTGGGAGAGCTCCGAGAAGCTGTGACTAGCCCAAGGTCACCCAGCTGGTGTGTGTGGGAGTGCCCAGGCTAATCTGAATTCCCCAGATAAGCCTCTACAGCTCAGGTGGCAAAACTGGGAATCAAACCCGGTTCCTCCAGATTAGATACACAAGCTCTTAACCTCCTACGCCACTGCTGCTCCTTCCTTTTCCAGAGAAGGAAAAATGACACGTGCCTGGGATTGCGAGGCTACACAAACAGTGAAATAGCAAATGGATAAACAGCAAGCGGAGGAAATCTCAGTGAGGAATCTCCATGGAGAATCTGCTGCAGCACACAAAATCCCACCCTAATGAGAAAAAGGGGGTGGTACACAACCCCAGGGTAGAGAAAACAAAAGTTGTACCGAAGGGCTACAGCTTAATGCTGAGAAAATAGGCCTCTCAGTGGTGTGCAATTACAACAGACCTTTTTTTAACTTATGTATTTCTTTACAATTAAAATAAAAATGCATAAAACTATACAAATATGTAACAAGCCAGCCATCTATACAAGAATTAGCTAGCCGGTTAGGCGGGAGAAAAGATCCATTTTGACTGGCAATGCCTGTGTTTTCCCCTCACTTATTGTAAGGGCTGTTCAATAGTGGAATAAACTGCCTCGAAGTGTGGTGGAGTCTCCTTCTTTGGAGGTTTTTAAAGAGAGGCTGGATGGCCATCTGTCAGGAATGCTTTGATTGTGTGTTCCTGCATGGCAGGAGGTTGGACTTGATGGCCCTTGTAGTGTCTTCCAACTCTAAGGCCCCTTTCGCACACGCAAAATAATGCGTTTTCAAACCACTTTCACAACTGTTTGCAAGTGGATTTTGCCATTCCGCACAGCTTCAAAGAGCACTGAAAGCAGTTTGAAAGTGCATTATTCTGCGTGTGCGGAATGAGCCTAAGATTCTATGGTTGAGAAAAGTGAGGTACAAATCCAGACTCTTTGTCTTCTTAACTTTAATTTGCTGCCTTGAGAGAATGGGAGAGGGAAGGCATTCTTTCTTCCCTGTGGATTATCAGACTACAGTCAGTTTGGTTTCTTTTTTTCTTTGCATATTGTGAGTGGATTTCAGCAATCATTTCGATTCTCACCCTGGGTCGATTCCCCACTCACGATTAGATGCATGCTTGTCACTCCAAATATCGAGGTTTCCAGCAGAACTACCCACTGCAGCAGCGCCGAAAACGCTTTCATTCTGTTTCTGGCGCTCCCCCCTCCTCAGCACGCGTTTTTTTAGAACCTGGAAGGAAATGGACCTTTAAAAAAAATGCGTTGTCAATCTGGAGCAGTGGGGAAGTTGAGGTGTGTGTGTGTGAATCCAGATTCGAAGTACCCGCCCTTGTGAGTGATGTGGAGCCTCCCATCCAATCAGGACGCAGTGGGCTGTGCGCGATGCACACGCATCCCTTTTAAAAAAATGTTGCGGACCAGAGATCCACATGGATTGGAAGCTACATGGGGCCAGTTTTGACTGATGGACTGAGTAAAAGGCAATACAAAGTTGTGCTACACATTGGATCCACCTCGATCCGTGTACATGGAGGTGTACGAAAACAGGGCTTTGCTTTAGTCGACCATTTCTTCGTCTCTTCGTAGAGCCGTTCTGCTCAAGCTCGCGGAGACGTGGATCTGTCAGTTTGAACATAAAATAAAAATTCCCGCCCCAGCACAACGCAGCAGCCAATCAGGATAGCCCCTGAGCGGATCACGCTTTTGGGGACTCCTGTGTGGCTGCAGCGTTTCTGGGAACAAGGGGACAGAAGCTGCAGTGGGGACCGTGAAACCGTGCCCAAAAGGTCCCGAATCCAACCAAACGGGTTTGCATCTACTTTCATTTTTGAAGTGGGGAATCGACCCTGGTCTGGTCCTCGGCTCAAGATGCACGGTGGATGTCCAGAGGTGGCAAAACCCTTGTTAGGAGACAGACTGACCTGTCTGCTTCCTTCCTTCCTTTCTTCAGCTGATCGGCTTCAGGACAATGTGAAAAATGCGTTTTCTCCCCCTTCTGTCATTCCACTATTTATCATCACCTCATTCTTTCTATTTCAAGGGCTGTCCAGGGAATTACATAACTTCTGTGCAAAAACCCCAAACTCCAGAATACATTCTATCCCTGGGGGCCCCTTTTTCCTAAGGAGGCCAACAGACTCACAACTGGAACACAGAAAATGAAATGATATGATGTTTGCACTGAGATTGCGAAGCCAGTTCTAATGGTTCGTTTTCGCGGGCTTTGAACAAGAACACCTGGTACGCTTACCACTGTGCAGGAAGATGACATGCGGAAAATATATCACAGAAACAGGTTTGCATATATACCACAACACCAGAGGACCAAAAGCACAGGAAGCAATACTGGACTCAAAATAGGGCTCAAAATTCCATTCCTGAAGAAGAAGAAGAAGAAGAAGAAGAAGAAGAAGAAGAAGAAGAAGAAGAAGAAGAAGAAGCACCCCCCCCCCCCCCCATCCCCCCCTCCCCCCACCCCCCCACCCCCCCCACCCCCCCCCACCCCCACCCCCCCCCCCCCCCACCCCCCCCCCCCCCCACCAAGAAGAAGAAGAAAAGGAGGAGGAGGAGGAGGAGGAGGAGGAGGAGGAGGAGAAGAAGAAGAAGAAGAAGAAGAAGAAGAAGAAGAAGAAGAAGAAGAAGAAGAAGAAGAAGAAGAAGAAGAAGAAGAAGAAGAAGGGGGGGAGGAGGAGGAGGAGGAGGAGGAGGAGGAGGAGGAGTTTGGATTTATATCCCCCCCTTTCTCTCCTGCAGGAGACTCAAAGGGGCTCACAATCTCCTTGCCCTTCCCCCCTCACCGCTGGCACCCTGGCCAAAGAGGCAGGTGAGACTGAGAGGGCTCCGAGAAGCTGGGACTGGCCCAAGGTCACCCAGCTGGCGTGTTGTGGGAGTGCACAGGCTGAATGCAGAATTCCCCAGATAAGCCTCCACAGCTCAGGTGGCAGAGCTGGGAATCAAACCCAGTT
>NW_025951236.1:0-11709 GCF_021028975.2 Sphaerodactylus townsendi
GGCCAGTCAGGTCCTCTGGAGGGCCAACAACAGGGCACAGAGGTCGAGGCCTTCCCCTGATGTTATCTCCTGGCACTGGGATTCTGGGGTAGACAGCCTCTGAATGTGGAGGTTCTCTTTAGAGCACCAGTGGCGTAGTGGCTAAGAGCAGGTGTACTCTAATCCGGAGGAACCGGGTTTGATTCCCCGCTCTGCCACTTGAGCTGTGGAGGCTTATCTGGGGGATTCAGATTAGCCTGTGCACTCCCACACACGTCAGCTGGGGTGACCAATTGGCCACACTGACAGGGGCTGATGGGAATTGTAGTCCATGAATATCCGGAGCACCATAGCCACTCCTGCTCTAGAGTCTGGACTGTGTTTCTAGGTTCAAATCCCTGCTCGTGCCACAGAAACTCTCTGGATCACCCCAGACCAGTTACTCTGCCTCGGCTTAACCTGCCTCATAGGGTTGTTGTGACACTAAAATGATGAACAACATATGCCCGTGGTGGCGAACCTTTGGCACTCCAGATGTTGTGGACTACAATTCCCATCAGCCCCTGCCAGCATGACCAATTGGCCGTGCTGGCAGGGACTGATGGGAATTGTAGTCCATAACATCTGGAGTGCCAAAGGTTCGCCACCACTGACATATGCTGCTTTGTATCCCCATTAGGGGAGAAAGGCAGGGTATCAACGAATTAAACAAATGAGTATGTTCAGCTGTCCAATGTTGTGAAATGCTGGCTGGGGTGTGTGTGTGTCGGGAGCGCCTTTTCCGGTCACAGCGTGGGTGGTGTTGGGGCTGGACTACATACCCCCCAGGTATCCCTTCCGCTTCACTGGCAGCCGACAGCTCCCTTCTGATTGCTTGCCTCCCCGGGGGGTGGGGGATTCCCCAACGTGCGAGGCCAACTCCTTCGCTGGCACGACGATCAGATAAATGTGGGCGGCAGGGAGCGCCGGGTGGGGTGGGGGTGCGGGTCCGTGGGAGCTCTTTACAGGAACGCAAGCCGGGGCGGAAATCGCTCCTGAAGAAATGACTCAGTACGGGGAGGCCCTCGAGAAAGAGGACGGCCACTCGAAAGCAAAAACGGGCGCAGGCGGGGGTCTGTCTCAGAAAAGCAGCTAGGTGTGGCCAGAACCCGGCACCATCCAAGAAGAAGAAGAAGAAGAAGAAGAAGAAGAAGAAGAAGAAGAAGAGGAGGAGGAGGAGGAGGAGGAGGAGGAGGAGGAGGAGGAGTTTGGATTTATATCTGTCCACAAACAGAGTAGAGCAGTGGTGGTGAACCTTTGGCACTCCAGATGTTATGGACTACAATTCCCATAAGCCCCTGCCAGCATGGCTAATTGGCCCTGCTGGCAGGGGCTGATGGGAATTGTAGTCCATAACATCTGGAGTGCCAAAGGTTCGCGACCACGGAAGTAGAGGTTCCTTTATTTTATTGGCTTTGTTTATACCCCACCTTTCTTCCCCAAAGAGGACCACAAAGAGGATCACATCAACCCAGCAGGGTAGGAGTGGATGTTATTGGCCCAAGAGAGTCATTGTGGTGTGCGGGCTAAGAGCAAGGGGAGTCTTCTCTGGAGAACCGAGATGGATTCCCCACTCCTCCAAAAGCGGCGAACTTTTACCTGGTGAGCTGGATTTGTTTCCCTGCTCCTCCACATGAAGCCTGATGGGTGACCTTCGGCTAGTCACAGTCCTCCCAGAATTCTCTGAGCCCCACCGACCTCACAAGGAGCAGCAGTGGCATGGGAGGTTAAGAGCTCGTGTATCTAATCTGCAGGAACCGGGTTTGATTCCCAGCTCTGCCGCCTGAGCTGTGGAGGCTTCTCTGGGGAATTCAGATTAGCCTGGGCACTCCCACACACACCAGCTGGGTGACCTTGGGCTAGTCACAGCTTCTCGGAGCTCTCTCAGCCCCACCCACCTCACAGGGGGTTTGTTGTGAGGGGGGAAGGGCAAGGAGATTGTGAGCCCCTTTGAGTCTCCTGCAGGAGAGAAAGGGGGGATATAAATCCAAACTCTTCTTCTTCTCTTGTGGGGAGAGGAAGGGAAAGGAGTTTGGAGGAGGAGGAGGAGGAGGAGGAGGAGGAGTTTGGATTTATATCCCCCCTTTCTCTCCTGCAGGAGACTCAAAGGGGCTTACAAACTTCTTGCCCTTCCCCCCTCACAACAAACACCCTGTGAGGTAGGTGGGGCTGAGAGAGCTCCGAGAAGCTGTGACTAGCCCAAGGTCACCCAGCTGGCATGTGTGGGAGTGTACAGGCTAACCCGAATTCCCCAGAGAAGCCTCCACAGCTCAGGCGGCAGAGCTGGGAATCAAACCCGGTCTCTCCAGATTAGATACACGAGCTCTTAACCTCCTATGCCACTGCTGCTCCCTTACAGGAGATAAAGGTGGGGTATAAATCCAAATTCACTGGATGAGACTTCGCCACTCTTGTGGAGGAGTGGGGAATCAAACCCAATTCTCCCGATTATCCACCTGCTCTTAAGCACTACACCATGCTGCACCCCAGATGGCAAGAAACAGAGACAGCTTGCTCTGGCAAGAACTATTTGATCTACAAAGAGAACAATGTAAAGAGTCCCTATTCCTGCCCCAGAATTTAGATCTGCGTGTGTGTGTGTGTGTGTGTGTGTGTGTGTGTGTGTGTGTCTGTCTGTCTGTCTGTCTGTCTGTCTGTCTGTCTGTCTGTCTGTCTGTCTGTCTGTCGGCTGTCCCATCAATCAAAGAAGCTTGGTTGGAGGCAGTGTTGGGATGCAAATAATTCAACAACCGGTTGTTTACAAGCACCATTTTAACAACCGGTTCTGCCGAAGTGGTGCGAACCGGCTGAATCCCACCACTGGGTTGGAGGGTACTCAAGCGGCAGCCCCCCAATTCTGGAATAATCTCCCCAAGGAAGTACGCTCGGCCCTTTCGCCCTCAATCTGTAAGAGGTAGGTGAAGGCGGATTTATTTAGGACTGCGTTTGATTAGGCAATCTCTCCTGCAGGAGACTCAAAGGGGCTGACAATCTCCTTGCCCTTCCCCCCCCCCCCACAACAAACACCCTGTGAGGTAGGTGGGACCGAGAGAGCTCCGAGAAGCTGTGACTCGCCCAAGGTCACCCAGCTGGCGTGTGTGGGAGTGCCCGGGCTAATCTGAATTCCCCAGAGAAGCCTCCACAGCTCAATGGTGATTTTTATTTATTTATTTATTTTTATTTATTAATTCGGCTTTTATACCGCCCGATCCCCGAAGGGCTCCGGGCGGTGAACAGCAAGGATTCAGAGACAACAGGAGCAAAACACATATACAATATAAAAACATAAGCTCCATCTCATGTCAGCACTAAAATAACCTAAAACCAGCGGAAACAAATTAATACATAAAAGCATAAAAGCAGGCGTCCAACCTCAAATTTAAAACCTACCCCCAGAAAAAAGGGGGGGACGGTAGGCCCCTCAATATGAGGGGACCCTGATGTAACAGCCCTGAAAACCAGAGGGCAATAAGGAGCAGTAGGGGGCACCATATCAGCGGCCAGACACTCCAAAGGCCCGGCGGAACAGCTCCGTCTTACAGGCCCTGCGGAACTCACCCAGGTCCCGCAGGGCCCGGACAGTTGGAGGAAGAGTGTTCCACCAGGCAGGGGCCAGTGCTGTAAAAGTCCTGGCCCGCGTGGAGGCCAGCCGCATCATTTTATGTATTTTATTTACGTCATAAGCCGCTTTGAGCTGCGTAAAGGTGTCTAATAGGTGTTTTCAACAAAGTAAATAACTAGAAGTGCTCATAATGAGTGATCCGCAGCTTTCTACGTCAATAGAGCAGAAGCGGAGGAGGAGAAAGTTAGGGTCCCTTCTCCACGCAAGGTTGCATGCCCTTTCCGCCCCACCTCTGCGCAGGTGTGACCAGCCCACACCAGCCTAGCCCTTCCCACACAATACCTGCCCTCGATGACGGTGATGATATCACTCATCTGGATCAAGAGCTTGTCCGACTCTTCAAAATCCTGCAGGGCCCGCATGTCTGTGGGCTGAGCCTAAGGAGCAAAGAGGAAATGGTGAAGGGCAGCCCTAAGGTCACGGAATCATAGAGTCGGAAGAGACCCCAAGAAGGGCCATCAAGTCCGACCTCCTGCAATGCAGGGACGCACAATCAAAGCACTCCTGACAGATGGCCATCCAGCCTCTCTTTCAAAAGCTCCAAAGAAGGAGACTCCACCACACTCCGAGGTAGCACATTCCATTGTCGAACAGCCCTGACTGTCAGGAAGTTTTTCCTGATGTTTAGCGGAATCTCTTTTCCTGCACCTTGAACCCATGACTCCTGGTCCTAGTCTTTGGAGCCGCAGAAAACAAGCTTGCTCCCTCACCAACATGACATCCCTTCAAATATCTAAACAGGGCTATCATGTCACCTTTTCACTGGAGCAGCAGTGGCGTGGGAGGTTAAGAGCTCGTGTATCTAATCTGGAGGAACCGGGTATGATTCCCAGCTCTGCCGCCTGAACTGTGGAGGCTTATCTGGGGAATTCAGATTAGCCTGTGCACTCCCACACACGCCAGCTGGGTGACCTTGGGCTAGTCACAGCTTCTCGGAGCTCTCTCAGCCCCACCCACCTCACAGGGTGTTTGTTGTGAGGGGGGAAGGGCAAGGAGATTGTAAGCCCCTTTGAGTCTCCAGCAGGAGAGAAAGGGGGGATATAGATCCAAACTCCTCCTCCTCCTCCTCCTCTTCTTCTTCTTCTTCTCCTTCTTCTTCTCCTCCTCCTCCTCCTCTTCACCAAAATAAACCTATCCTGCTCCCTAAATCTCTCCTCGTAGGGCAGGGACTCCAGACCTTTGATCATTTTGGTTGCCCTCCTCTGGACCCGTTCCAGCTTGCCAATATCCTTCTTGAAGATCGGAAACCTGACAGCTAGTGTGATATAGTGGTTAGCGCTGGACTAATTTCTCATTAACTACCCTCCCTGTGATCTTAATTTCTGGGCAGGAACGCCGGGGAGAAGGCCGTCTTTCAGACCCCTCGCTCCCAAGCCGTGTGGGGCCCATACCTCCAAGAGAAAGTCACGCAGGGCTACAAAGGTCGGTCGGTCTTCCGGTTTGTGCGCCCAACACTGTAGCATGACGTTGTAGATGTCCTGCGGGCAGTCCTCTGGCCGGGTCAGCCGCTCCCCCTCCTTGTCAATCTTGTGCAAAATCTAGGCAAAGAAAGCAGAGCTCAGGACACGCAAAGAATGAGCCCGAACAAAATTCCATAATGAGGAAAGGAAGCGTCTCAATAACGCAGCGAGCAATGAAATGCCCCCTTGCGTCATTAAAAAAACCAACACCTTTGGATACCCCCCAACCTATTTTTATTTCAGAAGCAGCCCAATAGACAGACTGACCGACCGACCAACCGACCGATTGATCCCTTTTATTACAGAAGCAGCCCAATAAATGAATGGATGGATGGATGGATGGATGGATGGATGGATGGATGGATGGATGGATGGAAGGAAGGAAGGAAGGAAGGAAGGAAGGAAGGAAGGAAGGAAGGAAGGAAGGAAGGAAGGAAGGAAGGAAGGAAGGAAGGAAGGAAGGAAGGAAGGAAGGAAGGCAGACAGATCCCCAATCTATTTTTATTTCAGAAGCAGCCCAATAGACAGACTGACCAACCAACCGACCAACCAATTGATCCCTTTTATTACAGAAGCACCCCAATGAATGAATGAATGAATGAATGAATGAATGAAAGAAAGAAAGAAAGAAAGAAAGAAAGAAAGAAAGAAAGAAAGAAAGAAAGAAAGAAAGAAAGAAAGAAAGAAAGAAAGAAAGAAAGAAAGGCAGATCCCCAACCTATTTTTATTACAGAAGCAGCCCAATAAATAAATAAATAGATACATCAGAGACAGGCAGGCAGGCAGACAGATTGATTCTGGAACTGTACCTGACTACCATTAAGGCCAACCCAGGGTTCCTGTCCATATGTGAACATCTCCCAAAGCGTCACTCCAAACATCCAGGTGTCACTGGCATGTGAAAAGGTGCGGGTTTTCAGACTCTCGGGGGCACACCTGATCAGGGGAATCGGAGGGCAGGGAGAAGAAAGAAAAGTAGTTGGTGATCCCTGAACAGACTCCCTCCTTTGCGGTGAGGGGGTTCCTATGTATTACATTATTTCATTTCTACCCCACCATCTGTCCCTGGGGGATTCAAAGGAGACTTATATGGTTCTTCTCTCCTCACAACAACCTTGTGAGGTAGGCTACACTGAGAGTATGCAACTGGCCCAAGGCCAGCTAGCAAACTTCCATGGCAGAGTGGGGATTCGCACCCGAGTCTCCTGGATCTCAGCATTACATGACACTGACAGTCATCCAAGCACACACACAATCACAATCCTCTGTGCTCAGGAAGAAGCAGGCAAACTGCCTCCAACAGGATTTCCCCAACCTGAAACTGGGCACCCAATTCAGAGGAAGACAGGGCTTAGTTTCTTTATGGGAAAACTCACACTGTATACACACTTTACACAGACACAGATGAAATTAATTTTTAACAGCACTTGGGGGCAGTGGTGGGATCCAAAAATTTTAGTGACAGGTTCCCATGATGGTGGGATTCAAACTGTGGCGTAGCGCCAATGGGGCTGGGCGGGGCGCGACGAAGGCGTGGCCAGTCATTCCGGGGGCGGGGCATTCCTGGGCGGGGCTGTGGCAAGGACGCAGCCGCTGCGCTGGTCCTTGGGCGGGAAACGAATGCACGCAGGCGCAGACTGCCATACACGCCGGTGCACCTCCTGCTAGGCTGCTTCAAGTTCTGCGCGCTACTGCTGAGAGGAGGGGCATAACTAAGGCAAAAAATCACGGGGCAAAATCACCCATTAGTAACCCCCTCTCGGCACACACAAATCATTGGTAACCTACTCTCGGGAACCTGTGAGAACCTGCTGGATCCCACCTCTGCTTGGGGGGCATTTAAGGATAAGCTTTGTGGGAGGTAGTGGACTGACAGTTAAGAACCACTAAAACAGGGGTGGTCCAACTCTGGCGCTTCAGATGTTCATGGACTACAATTCCCATCAGCCCCCGCTGCCATGCCAGCAGGGGCTGGTGGGAATGGTAGTCCACGAACGTCTGAAGCGCCAGAGCTGGACACCTCTGCACTAAAATAAAGAAAGGGGAGGATGTGTGCCACTCTAGTCTTGTTCCATCTCTATGGTTTCAGCGCGACCTAGAACCATAATGAGCTGCTTGCTGCCCCCTTGAGGCAACTACATGTAGTGCGGAAATTAAATCAAAGGGGAAGCCCAGCAGGGAGCTACGCCGGTTCCCCTCCTCCCTGCTCTGGCCACAGGGGGGGGGGGAGGAGACCAACTTGTCTGCTTTCCCCAGCACCGTTCTTGCCTCGTGGTGCACCGGCTCACCAGGCAAAAGGCACCTTGCGATGCTCCTGCATGACGTAGTGATCGTCGTTCTTGGGCAAAGCCCTCATGAGCCCAAAATCCCCAATCTTGACCAGGTCGTTGGAGGCCAAGAGGATGTTGCGAGCAGCCAGGTCACGGTGGATGAAACGCTTGGACTCCAAGTAGGCCATGCCTCTGGCGATCTGGATGGCGTACTGGCAGAGCGTGGAGATCAGGAAGTGGCCCTGGTTCTTGCGCAGCCGGTCCAGCAGGGAGCCCAGAGGGGCCAGCTCAGTGACCTAGGAAACAGAAGCAGAGAAATAGAACTAAGGGGACCTCAAGGATAATAGAATCATAGAGTTGGAAGAGACCCCCAAAGGGCATCCAGTCCAGCCCCCTGCCATGCAGGAACACACATCCAAAGCACTCCTGACATATATTCATCCGGCCTCTCTTTAAAAACCTCCGCAGAAGGAGACTCCACCACTCTCCGAGGTAGTGAATTCCACTGTCGAACAGCCCTGACTGTCAGGAGGTTTTTGCTGATGTTTTCCTGATCCTGATTGAAGGATTGGAGCATCTTCCTTATGAGGAGAGGCTGCAGCGTTTGGGACTCTTTAGTTTGGAGAGGAGACGGCTGAGGGGGGATATGATTGAAGTCTATAAAATTATGCACGGGGTAGAAAATGTGGACAGAGAGAAATTTTTCTCTCTTTCTCACAATACTGGAACCAGGGGGCACTCATTGAAAATGCTGGGGGGAAGAATTAGGACTAAGAAAAGGAAACACTTCTTCACGCAACGTGTGATTGGTGTTTGGAATATGCTGCCACAGGAGGTGGTGATGGCCGCTAACCTGGATAGATTTAAAAAGGGCTTGGACAGATTTATGGAGGATTAATTATTCATTCATTATTCATTCATTTGTGTGTCAGCTCTGTTGAGAAACAAAAAGACCTGTGCATGGCAAATGAATGAATAATTCTTCCTGAAAGAATTGCTTCTCCTGAGGAAGACGACAGTGAAAACGTGCTTAAAACTAAACTAAACTAAACTAAACTACACAATAAAAACGCGCGAGTCGTTTGGGAAGTACTTTCTATATGGAATATAATCATCCTAAAGATATTGGGAAAAAATGAACTATTTTCGTTCAGCAGATATTGAAGATATGGATTATATATCTCAAAAATGAACTTCTGTTGTTGAAAAAATATTTTGCTTGTTTTTCAAAAAACTGGATGTACAACCATTGGATTCAGCAACTGGACAATTATACTAATATATATAAACACATTTATTGAATATATTGATCCTCAGTCTTCAGTGTGTGACGCGCTGTCTTGTTCCTCCATCTTTAAGGTAGGACTGTTTTTAGAAGAAGAAGAAGGAGAAGGAGAAGAAGAAGAAGAAGAAGAAGAAGAAGAAGAAGAAGAAGAAGAGGAGGAGGAGGAGGAGGAGGAGGAGGTGGAGGAGGAGGAGGAGGAGGAGGAGTTTGGATTTATATCCCCCCTTTGTCTCCTGCAGGAGACTCAAAGGGGCTTACACTCTCCTTGCCCTTCCCCCCTCACCACAAGCACCCTGTGAGGTAGGTGGGGCTGAGAGAGCTCCGAGAAGCTGTGACTAGCCCAAGGTCACCCAGCTGGCGTGTGTGGGAGTGCACAGGCTAATCTGAATTCCCCAGATAAGCCTCCACAGCTCAGGCGGCAGAGCTGGGAATCAAACCCGGTTCTTCCAGATTAGATACACAAGCTCTTAACCTCCTACGCCACTGCTACTCCCTATACCTCTTGAAGGGACTTGACTGATGTCCAAGGAAATAAAAGAGGATTGGCTAATTGAGGAAGAAACCAGGTGGGTTCCCGAGTGTCGCACGGGAGCGAGAATAAGCATTCAAGGAATACCTCACCACACACAGACACACATTTCAAGCGCCCTGGAACATCACCCACTGACTTCCATCCCACAGTGGCCTGAACCCACAAGTTAAGGCACGGCCTCATGGAAATGAGAACTTTCCTCACCATCTTCATTGGATTCGACAGCACCACGCCGTACAAGCGGATGAGGTTCCTGTGGTCCAGGGAATGCATCGCGTTGACCTCTCGGATGAAGTCGTCCAGGGCTTCCGGCTGGCTCAGCACGTCTGTCTTGAGACACTTCACGGCCACGTTAAGCTGGCGGGGAAAATTCAGGTGAGGCAGCGAGAAGATACATCGGATTGGATCTTGTTGAACCTCTGCCAGGCATTCTCGGGTGCTTTACAGCCATCCAAAAGCAAGTCTTGGGGTGGTTTTTTCCTCCGTGGTATTCAGAACTGTGTGGTATTTAGAACTAAGTTTGGCCCATTTTGAGATGTAAATAGGTCCTTCTAAACTGAGGAGGAGGAGGAGTTTGGATTTATATCCCCGCTTTCTCTCCTGCAGGAGACTCAAAGGGGCTGACAATCTCCTTGCCCTTCCCCCCCTCACAACAAACACCCTGTGAGGTAGGTGGGGCTGAGAGAGCTCCAAGAAGCTGTGACTAGCCCAAGGTCACCCAGCTGGTGTGTGTGGGAATGCCCAGGCTAATCTGAATCCCCCAGATCAGCCTCCACAGCTCAGGCGGCAGAGCGGGGAATCAAACCCAGTTCCTCCAGATTAGATACACGAGCTCTTAACCTCTCACGCCACTGCTTACTGAGGGATGTAATTGTACCTCTCTGTTCTGAATTGGTTAGACCTCACCTGGAATATTGTGTACAGTTCTGGGCACCGCAATTCAAGAAGGATATTGACAAACTGGAACGGGCCCAGAGGAGGGCAACCAAAATGGTAAAAAAAAAATGCCCTGCAAGGAGAGACTTTGGGAACTGAGTATGTTTAGTTTGGTGAAGAGATTAAAAAAAGGTAGTTATCAGTATATATTAAGAATTATCTCTATGGTTAAATTTTTTTACTTTAGTTCTCTTTCTTGCACATTTGCTTGGAACATTTTTTATTATTTTATTATTATTTTATTAAACTTATAGGCCGCCTATCCCCAGAGGGCTCAATGTTCTGATATTAATGACTTTGTAATTCAAATTGCTATACTTTATTCTGTTCTTATTTTGTTATATTTGTATGTTCAATAACATTTAAAATTAAAAAAAGGAAAGGACATGGGGGTTTGAAAACTGGAGAAGGATATGGGGCAGGCGGAGGGAGATGCATAGGGGGCATCCATTGAAAATGCTGGGGGGAAGAATTAGGACTAATAAAAGGAAACACTTATTCACGCAACGTGTGATTGGTGTTTGGAATATGCTGTCGCAGGAGGTGGTGACGGCCACTCACCTGGATAGCTTTAAAAGGGGCTTGGACAGATTTATGGAGGAGAAGTCAATCTATGGCTACCAATCTTGATCCTCCTTGATCTGAGATTGCAAATGCCTTAGCAGACCAGGTGCTCAGGAGCAACAGCCGCAGAAGGCCATTGCTTTCACATCCTGCATGTGAGCTCCCAAAGACACCTGGTGGGCCACTGCGAGTAGCAGAGAGCTGGACTAGATGGGCTCTGGTCTGATCCAGCTGGCTTGTTCTTATGAAGAAGAAGAAGAGTTTGGATTTATATCCCCCCTTTCTTTCCTGCAGGAGACTCAAAGGGGCTGACAATCTCCCTTCCCCCCTCACAACAAACACCCTGTGAGGTAGGTGGGGCTGAGAGATCTCCGAGAAGCTGTGACTAGCCCAAGGTCACCCAGCTGGCGTGTGTGGGAGTGCACAGCCTCATCTGAATCCCCCAGATAAGCCTCCATAGCTCAGGCGGCAGAGCGGAGAATCAAACCCGGTTCCTCCAGATTAGATACACGAGCTCTTAACCTCCTACGCCACTGCTGCTCCTTATGTTCTTATGCAGGCTTGGGGGTGCAAAGGAGGGTATGCGGGGGGACCTCATGGGGGCAAATGGGGCAGACATTTGCCCAGATCCCTTTCAAAACCTGGAACAAGCCCTGAAGGACTTTTGGGAGGGCGGGGGTTCGCCTTACCGTCTTGGCAGTGGGCGCACACCACTCTCCGCGCCGCACCACCCCAAAGGAGCCGTCCCCCAGCTTCTCAAAGAGCTCCAGGTCCTTCTCGCTGATCAGGCAGGTCAGGGCCTGCTGTGGGCCTTCCTCCGCGGGCGGCAGAGTGGACGTCTTGCACAGGCTACCCGGTGGCGGAGGCGGGAACTCTGAGTCCGGCCGCTTCCCACTGAACACCTGCAGGCACGGGCACAGAAACACATAGGTTTGACACCAAGGGGGGAGGCATGCCGTTAGAACACATGTGTCCAACTCGAGCCCCTCCAGATGTTATGGACTACAGTTCCCATCATCCCC
>NW_025951237.1:0-11704 GCF_021028975.2 Sphaerodactylus townsendi
CTGGAGAGCCGCAGGTTCCCTACCCCTGATCTAGGTAAGCATTTCATGGAGATCAGTGGGCTGCTGTGGAAGGAGGGGGGCAGGAAAGTTCCATTCTGCCATTGGAAAATTGAGTATGGCTCCACCCTATAGGGTAACACTCTAGAGTCTTGAAGTATTTTTGGTATTTTCTTTAAGTTCATAATCATTGCAGTTCTGGTTAAGCCTAAAAAGGTGTGGGCAGACTTTACTAGATATTTTATAATTGTATGAAAAAGTACAATTATAATTGGCTGCTGAACATACATTTGGGAATCAAGCACACCTCAAGACATAGTTTGTTTGTGTGTGTTTATCGGGCATGTGGTGTTGCACAGTGCGTACTGGGATACATACTGACTTCCAAATACAATTTTATTTCATTGGGGTTCATTTGTGAACAGTTACCACCCAAATCACAACAAGTTTGGAGTCAGCCTCCATAGGAGGCAGGGTGGGATATCTTGAGAGTTCTCATAACATCCTGGCCTTCATAGGTCCCCTGAGCTGTTTTTATTAGTCAAAAAAGCTTGTCCAGCATCTGTGTAACCACAATGAAGGTGAAGTACTCAGATGAAAAGCTGATATTCCAGCCAACTGTAGGATATTTTAATCTCCAGCTGTTGCTGGCTTCAAAGTGAAAGAAAAATGGGACTAACCTTGCTAACTCAAAAAGGAAAAGTGGCACCAGGTAACAGGTGATAGCTTTATTGTAAAGCCCTCATGCATTTCACTGTACAAGCTTCATCGGGGGAATCAGAGTTCCTCTGTATTGGCCCTATCCAATCAGCAATCAGCAGTAGAACACAATTTATGTGCAGGGGGTCAGCACAAAGGAACCTGGATTCCCCTGATAAAGCTTGTATAGCAAAACGCATAGGGCCTTTACAACGTAATAAGCTTTCGCCTGTTACTTGGCATGGGTTCCCCCCCCTTTTTTTTTGGTTTACTGGTTTCAAAATAAGTCATGAGGCTTTATCCTTCACAGAAATATGATCTGTGGCTAGATTCAATCTTCTGCCAGTATTGTGAAGTATTTCATAGCGTTGATTACCTTAAGTATTTACTTTACAGCCTGCCTGCCTGCCTTGCCGAGTGTCAACTTGTATCTTGGATGACCCAGTCCTCCCCCCTAGATACTTTAACTTTTGCTTACTTAAGCATTGTATTGCAGAATTGATTTTTTCTTTCTCTGCTGCGTTGAATATTATATGTGTTTTTTGCCATCAAGTCACATCTGACTTATTGCAACTCCATAGGTCTGTGGTGGCCATGCTAGCAGGGGCTGATGGGAATTGTAGTCCATAACATCTGGAGTGCCAAAGGTTCGCCACCACGGACCTAGGATGTCATAATGTATCGGTGCAGTACAGGTGCAGATGCAAGCAATGTGGCCTTTTGTAATTGATAGATGGAGATTTTATCCATCTTCAGATGGTTCAAGTACCTTCCAAGGTTTTTTTGGTATGGCACCGAGCATGCCAATAACTACTGAGACCACAACTGGTTTGTGCCATAATCTCTCTATTTCCATTTTCAGATCTTGGGATTCTGTCATTTTTCTCAGTTATTATTATTAGTCTACCTTTCTCACTGGACCCAAGGCAGATCACAACAACGATAAAACTCTTTTCAGTCGATAAACAAATGACATATGCTTACCGCCACGGAAATTTACTACCATCTAAAGATCAGACTGTACGACCAGGAATACCAATCTCTCCTGAGTGCTGCACAAAGCTCCTGTTCCTCCCCTCTACATTTTGGGATCACACCCCCGAAATCTAGCCCTGCTGTATACTTAGAACAGCTTGTTAAGTGCAGATGGGTCATGACAAGAGCAAGGTGCAACTCATTCCCCTCTGTCTGTCTTCAAGGTCGTTTCCTTAACATCCCACAAAGTGAGCGTTGCTGTCGGTACTGTCCCAACGCTATGGACTCAATCCCTCATATCCCGCTTTACTGTTCGAGGTATAATGATATTAGAACCGATCTGGGAGCTTTACTACCTCTAGAATTTATGTTTCTCTCAGACAAACTAAAAATGTCTAAGCTATTGAACAGCCCTCATGTAGAAATTTCTGAAGCAGTTGCTACATTTTTTATTTATTTTATTTATTTATTATATTTGTATACCGCCCTCCCCGAAGGCTCAGGGCGGTTTCCAACAACATAAAAATTTAAAACATCATAAATATAAGTTAATTAAAATACATAAAATTTTAAACTAGAGATGGCTTCAGCTATTCTATTCCCCCTTTTATGAACCCACGGGAGGCCAGATGTTTACTTATTATTGCGGTTGATATCATCCCGGCTGGCCAAACGCCTGGCGGAACAGGTCCGTTTTACAGGCCCTGCGGAAACTTTGTAAATCCCGCAGGGCCCTGATCTCACCTGGAAGCCTGTTCCACCAGGTAGGGGCCAGAGCCGTAAAAGCCCTGGCCCTTGTAGAGGCCAGCCGGATCGCCTTGGGGCCAGGGATCACCAGCAGGTCCGCCTCCGATGAACGGAGGGGCCTAGAAGGGCGATATAGGGAGAGACGGTCCCTTAGATATGCAGGGCCAAGGCCGCGAATGGCTTTAAAGGTCAAAACCAAAACTTTAAACATGACCCGGTACTCGATTGGCAGCCAGTGCAGTTGGTATAGGACCGGAGTAATCCGGTCCCTTGCTGTTGCTCCGGAAAGGAGTCTGGCTGCCGCATTCTGTACGAGTTTCAATTTCCGGATCATGGCCAAAGGTAAGCCCGCGTAGAGCGAGTTACAGTAGTCTAATCTAGAGGTGACCGTGGCATGGATCACAGTGGCCAGATCAGAACGGGAGAGATACGGGGCCAGTTGCCGTGCCTGCCGCAGATGGTAAAAAGCTGCCTGGGCTGTCTGGGTGACCTGGACCACCAATGATAGAGATGGATCCAGAGTCACCCCCAGGCTCTTGGCGGACGAAGTTAATTTTAACGTCTCGCCAAGAAGGGTAGGCAGGCCAAAGGCCACCGGGCACTCCCCCCGGCCCAGCCACAGGACCTCCGTCTTAGTGGGATTCAACTTCAGCCGACTTGCACTCAACCAACCAGCCACAGCATCAAGACAACGCTGGAGAGCATCAGGGGCCGAGGTCGGGCTGCCCTCCATTGTGAACAAGAGCTGGGTGTCATCAGCATATTGGTGACACCGCAGCCCAAAACTCCGAACTAGACTCGCCAGGGGGTGCATGTAGATATTAAAAAGCATCGGGGAGAGTATCGCTCCTTGCGGCACCCCACACATAATGGGGCGACGCTTGGAGATCTCACTCCCCGATGCCACCTGCTGTCCCCGATCTCGGAGGAACGAGATCAGCCAATTTAAGGCTGAATCTCGAACCCCGATACCAGCGAGGCGGTGGACCAAAAGGTCGTGATCTACCATATCGAACGCTGCGGTGAGATCTAACAACACCAACAGCGCCGAACCGCCTCTGTCCAAGTGTAGTCGGAGGTCGTCCACAACAGTGACCAGCACCGTCTCGGTCCCATGACCAGCGCGGAAGCCAGACTGGAAGGGATCCAGTACGTTTGTGTCATCCAGGAATCGCTGGAGCTGAGCCGCCACCGCTCGCTCAATTACCTTGCCCAAGAATGGCAAATTAGAAACTGGGCGGTAATTGGCCGGATCTCCAGGATCTAAGTGCGGTCTTTTTAGGAGCGGGCGGACCACTGCCTCTTTAAGCCGACCAGGGAAAACTCCTTGCTCAAGGGAGCAGTTGACTATATCCAACAGGTGGCTCCGAAGCTCCTCCCTGCCGGCTTTCACCAACCAGGAAGGGCACGGGTCAAAAGGACAAGTGGTAGATCGTACAGCATCCAGGATCCTGTCAACATTCGTTGGGTCAAGTAAGCTGAAGTGGTCCAAGAAAGGACCCAAAGACGGCCCAGGGGCCTCTAGTTCACATACCGTATCAATAGTGGCAGGGAGGGATTGGCGGAGGGTCAGGACTTTGTGTGTGAAGTAGTTCGCAAAAGCCTCACAGCCTAATGCCAAATCAGTCTCTTTTGGACCTATCGAAGAGGTCGTCAACGTCCGAATTACACGAAACAATTGTGCTGGGCGCGAACTAGCAGATTCAATAGCGGAAGCAAAATATGCCCGCTTCGTCTCCTTCACAGCACTCTCATAGGACTTCATAAACGATCGATATGAGTGTCTTGACCCCTCGTCAAGTACCCGCCGCCACCCTCGCTCAAGCCGTCTCAGTTCCCTTTTCATCTTCCTCAGCTCCTCGGTGTACCAAGGAGCCGGGTTGATGCGGGTACGGAGAGGACGCTTTGGAGCGATACCGTCGACGGCTTCAGAGAGCCTGGTGTCCCAGCTCTCTACCAGCTCATCTAGAGTAGCGCCAGTGGGTGGGAGTTCCCGTAGAGCATTTTGGAACCGTTCTGGTTCCATTAGTCTCCGCGGGCGGGCTAAAATATGCCCGTCACCTAGACGGGGGGGGCATAGGAGCATCAATCCGAGCCTTCAGGACATAGTGGTCAGACCACGGCACTCTTTCTACAGAGGATAAGACCACATGCACACCTGCCGCGAAGACTAGGTCCAGAGTGTGGCCTCCTTGATGAGTAGGGACACCAGTATTTATAAGAGAGAGGCCTAGCGTCGCCATGGATGACACTAGATCAGCGGCCACTGACGAGGAGGCCGAATCAACATGGACGTTGAAGTCACCCAGCACAATTAAGCGAGGGTGCTCCAGCGCCCACTCAGAGACGACCTCCAGAAGCCGTGACAGGCTATCCGCCGGTGCGCTAGGTGACCGGTACACTAGCAGGATAGCCAGCTTCTCTTGGTAGTCCCAATGAAGGCCTAGACACTCCATGCCATCAATCACCGGGACAGGGGACGTCCTGAAGGCGATAGTATCTCGGATGAGCATCGCCACGCCACCCCCCCGGCCCTGTGTCCGAGGCTGCTGGACTGCCACGGTACCCCTTGGAGTGAGATTGTTGAGGGCAACTGTTTCGCCCTCTCTCACCCAGGTCTCCGTGACACACACGAGGTCAGCAGCTTGATCTCCGAGATATTCTCGGAGAGTAGCATATTTGTTATTAATTGACCTCGCGTTAATCAACAGCAGCCTAGGAGCAGAGTAATTAATCCCTGTCCCACTACCTGCATTCTTTGGGATAGGCCGTAGGTCAGACAGAGAGCGAGCTTCACCATATCTCACTCTGCGTTTTAATCCATGTTCTACATGATATATAACAATGATCCTGTTTTTGTACTTGGAATGTATGGTACTTCTGGTTTATGCCTAATAAAGGTTTTTGGATTGGATTGGACTGGACAAAATATGATAATGCCAGGCAGCCAGCCAGTGAGCAGAAGACAAGATATGATATCATTTGAAAGCAAAGATTCCTGGTTAGACAAAATAATGCAGTTGGGCTGGGATGCTGAAGGATTCTCTTATCTACAGGTGGATACAGACACTGGAGCTGCACCGTAACATGAGAGAGCAGATTTGGGCTCAGTCCCCAAAAGCCAAGTATCTGTGAGGGAATAATCGGAAGAGCCCTGATGGATCAGACAAAAGACCCATCTAGACCAGCATTCTGTTCCCACAGACACTGACTTGCTGTCTCTAAGAAGTCCACAAACAGGAAGAATGTAGCAGCACCATTCTGCTTGTGCTCCCCAGAAACTGATTTAAGGAGACCTATTGCCTCTGGTTCTAGAGGGAGTAGGTATCACCAAGGGTTTTGCTAACCAGGGCTATAAGAAAATCTTAGAGTTAACTGACGGCTATGAAAGGTATACTTTTCTTTTTAGAGGCAGGTAAAAAAAAAGGCCTTCAAGGAATCTCTGGCCTCTCTCTTTACAACTAGGATGGGCTGGGAACTTTTTTCTTTTACGCAAAGGCAGTGTTAAGACATACACAGAGAGAGCAGCTACAGCTGCCCACAGTGGCAGATCTAAGCCACAGGAGAAAGCAGTCATTCTGCACCAAACCTTTCAGAAATACTTCTTGCAAGTCTGGCCTGGCATTATTTTTTATACTCCCTGCTTACGCTGGCCAAAGGGAGCTGTCAAGAAACAGGGTACTGCTTTTACAGCGTGTCTACAGAGCAGGAGCACTTACTGAGCTAGGAAATAGCAGGGGGACATTATGGAATACTGCTCACATGCTGATGAGACCCATTATCAAGGGGTAGGACAAAAGTGATAATGAAAAGTATACAGGATTGGCCCTGACTCATGTTATTACTCCTGAGGGCAGTGATCATGGCAATATCGAGGCAACTGGGGGGGCGTGGCGTGGAGAGTGGGATGGGACACAGAAAAAAGCCCTTTTCATTGTCCCCCCCCCCCCCCATGGTTAAACCTGGAGAATTTGTCTCATGGATTCATAGTAGAGCCATCTCCCCAAGTAGGGACCGGTACCGCACCAGCAATTGGATTTAACATAGTTCTGCAGGGCCTGTAAGATAGGGATGCTCTACTGAGCTTATGGTTGAGGACAACAGTGGTTGTACACAGTGGTGGGATCCAAAAATTTTAGTAACAGGTTCCCATGGTGGTGGGATTCAAACTATGGCGTAGCGCCAATGGGGATGGGCGGGGCACGATGGGGGCGTGGCATTCCTGGGCGGGGCTGTGGCAAGGATGCAGCCGCTGCGCCGGTCCTTGGGTGGGAAACGAATGCACGCAGGCGCAGGCTGCCACGCACGCCGGTGCACCTCCTGCTAGACTGCTTCAAGTTCTGCGTGCTACTGCTGAGAGGAGGGGCGTAACTAAGGCAAAAATCACGTGGCAAAATCGCCAATTAGTAACCCCCTCTCGGCATACACAAATAATTAGTAGCCTACTCTCGGGAACCTGTGAGAACCTGCTGGATCCCACCTCTGGTTGTACATCAGTTGGCCTCCTTGACTGGACCCTCTCAGGAAATGACCCCCTGCTGGGTATTTCTGTGCTGTCTCTTTGCACTATTACATCTGATCACTGCCACTGCTTTCTATTGGGTTAAGGGAAAATTGAGGGTGCCATCTTTAGTCGGTCAGATGTATTGTTAAATTCTGTTACAGTTTATATTGTTTATACCGCTTTTATGCTTGTTTATTTAATGATTTAGAATACTGTTAGCCACTCCGAGCCTGACTCGTTTGGGAATGAGCAAGATAAAAATTGAACAGACACGTAAATATATTTCTTCAGGTAGGCAGGGGAGAATGGCCACTGTCCAGTCCCGCCGCTTCCCCAGTGTTACACAAATGACTTCCTAAGGCTATGAAGATAGACAGAAAAAAGTTGTTGGCAGCTGTACTGGTCCAAAAATAAAATTAAAAAAAAAACCCAAACACAATCCACAGATTACTTTTTATCAGGGTTGGCAGCTGATTTGCTAGGCAAGAGACTAACAGAGGAGGCCTGCCTCTGTGTAGTGACCTTGGACTTCCTCGGTGATCTCCCATACAAGTACGAACCAGGGTTGACCCTGCTCAGCTTCTGAGATCTGACAAAAGCACTTAGAAATATACAGTTGGAAGAGACCTAGTCCAGTGATGGCGAACCTTTTTGAGACCGAGTGCCCAAATTGCAACCCAAACCACACTTATTTATCGCAAAGTGTCAGCCCGGCAATTTAACCTGAGTGCTGAGGTTTAAGTTTAGAAAAAAAGGTTGGCTCCCTCTTCCTCCACCCCACCCGCTCGAGCAGGGGCCAGCCTGCTCTAACCTCCAGGAAGTCCCGCGCGCACCACTCTGTGCCTGTCTAGCATCTCTGCCTCCTCTGTGCTACCCCACCTCGGGCAGCAGCAACCCAGAGCACAGGCACCAGGCCTGCCAGCCAAGTCCTCCCTGCTCTCCGCAGTGCACACACGTTGTGCTCAGTGGCCCAGGCCAGCCTAGATGTGTGTCTGGGGGGGGGGGATTTTCCACCCCCCACATGACGAACTCTGTGTGCACGTGCCCACAGAGAGGGCTCCAAGAGCCACCTCTGGCACCCGTGCCATAGGTTCGCCATCACTGATCTAGTCCCGTGGTGGCGAACCTTTGGCACTCCAGATGTTATGGACTACAATTCCCATCAGCCCCTGCCAGCATGGCCAATTGGCCATGCTGGCAGGCACTGATGGGAATTGTAGTCCATAACATCTGGCGTGCCAAAGGTTCGCCACCACGGATCTAGTCCAAACTCCTGACCAATGCAGAAAATTCACAACTACCCTCCCTCCACTTGGGCTGTCCACATCACCTGGTTGGTCCTAATATAAAGGTGTTGTGTGGGTTATGTTAAGAAAGATTTCCCTTCACCCCCATCCCACAAAAGCACTTCAAGAAGACTTCCGAAAGCAGATCAACAGCAACATAACGGTCATAGTGTTGGATGCTTGCATTCCACTTTGAAAATGAAGAAGCGCCCACTGTAATCTCTGACACACTTGATCAACTTTTCAGATGGGACACAAGAAAGAAGAATCCCAATGTTGTTGGGAACTAGTGGGAAGGGAGTTGTTGGGAACTAGTGGGAAGGAAGAATCTGACACTCTGTCTCAGATAAAGATGTTAGTGTGGTCAGTTGAGGTGCAGTGGATTAGAAAACTGTGTGCTTCCACATTAGAAAATAGTCCCAAACAAATATGAGAATTTTCACTCATTTTTACATGCTGCTTTGTCCAAACCATTATTTTGTCCATTTCTGAGCACAGTACTTTGATACAACAACATTTCTATTTCATTGAAAGACTATCATCAAACTTTCAAACTGAGGCAGGGGGAGCAGGGCTTGGTAGGCATTAGGATCCAGGCGGAGCATTTTACAATAAAGAAAGTCTGGAGGAAGATACAGGAGTTCTGTGGCGGAGGAGCATACAATCTACTAACATCTTTCTGTGAGGCAGAGTATAGAAGATTTGTAGATTCACGGCTCCGAAGTTACTTAGTACCTTTGCCAGGTGAGGTCTTCTTCTAGGAAGATGTTGCGGCTCGCTTTCCTGCTAGTAACTGGAGTCCGCGGCTCCCCGGGATCTAGCACCGACACGCAACTAGAAGAATCAGACAGTGCGCTCAGGTCTTCCCCGATGGAGTTACTGTCTGTGGAGTGAGCATAACTTAAGGCTATTTTACGACAGTACGTGCAAGCTCTGAGATCACCTGCAAGACAAAAAAAAAAAAAACAGGTGGAAGAGAATGGGAACGGCCTTGGGTCCTGCTGCAATGAACCAAAAGATCTGAAAACAAGACATCCTCCTTACTAGTTTTGACCCAAATGGACCACCTTCATTTAGCGGAGACACTCCAGGGATCAATGAAAAAGCTAAATTATGTAGACATGGAAGACAAGGTGAAAGAAAAGAAGCTATGCTCTTTCAAAGGTAAAGACAACCTGAATGCGATTCTAATAACTAATATTTAAATCAAGTATTTCTCTCAGGCCGTTTCCCCATGAGCCAAAAACCCAGGTAAGAAGCGGGTTACATGAACCCGTCCCCACTCCCGAACCATTCGTATGGCTGACCGACCCGTGGACAGCCAGCCACGCGAATGGGGTGTGTGCCGTTTGCACAGCAGCGCATCATTTTCTCCCTTCACATCTGACTTTCCTTTCCTAGGTCATGGAATGGCTCGTTTCCCCTCCCCAGCTCCACAGAAGGGAGCCAGGGAGGTGGGAGAGAATCACGCAGTGACGTAAGAGGTTAAGAGCTCGTGTATCTAATCTGGAGGAACCGGGTTTGATTCCCAGCTCTGCCGCCTGAGCTGTGGAGGCTTCTCTGGGGAATTCAGATTAGCCTGCACACTCCCACATATGCCAGCTGGGTGACCTTGGGCTAGTCACAGCTTCTCGGAGCTCTCTCAGCCCCACCTACCTCACAGGGTGTTTGCTGTGAGGGGGGAAGGGCAAGGAGATTGTAAGCCCCTTTAAGTCTCCTGCCGGAGAGAAAGGGGGGATATAAATCCAAACTCTTCTTCTTCTTAATACGCCTCACAGCCGGGGCCGTTCGCTCAGGCCACAGCTGTGAGGCACACCGACACAAAAGAATAGCAGATAACGAGATTACCAAATAACGGGTCAGACCCGTATTCAGGGCGGGAACTGTGCGAAGTTCCCACCCAACACGGGTTTTATCCCGCCCCCAAGTCGCTTTTATTGGCCCGTGCGGAAGGGACTCAGTCTCTTTTTTATATAAATGTGGGAGAGAATGGAAACAGCATTGAGTCCTGCTGCAATGAAAGGGCACATTAAGGATTAATGAAACAGCTAAATTATGTACATGTTAAATACAAGGTGTGAAAGAAAAACTACGCTTTCAAAAGTAAATATTTAATTATATTTAGATTATGAATGAATTAATAGACACTATTGACAGTCAAGCAAATGCCACAATTTAGTAAGTTCTGCACACAGTACTATAATTAGATAACAATGTTTTAACTTAATGTATTGTCGAAGGCTTTCACGGCCAGAATCACTGGGGTGCTGTGTGATTTCCGGGCTGTATGGGCGTGTTGCAGGAGAGACTGCTGCTAGAACATGGCCATACAGCCCAGAAACCACACAGCACCCCAATGTTTTAACTTGTATCTTTATCTTTTGTTGCCGTTTCTTTCTTTTCTGACTACTTCTTGACATAGAGTGGAAATCATTTATTTTATTATTTTTTAACTTAATGTTTAATCACTCAAAGAAAGTACCAATGATTGATATATAAATTTACACAATACCATAGATTTGTATTAAATTTTTTCTTTATATTATTAAGAAATATATTGTTTTAAATTCAATAAAGGCCTAATTTTTTAAAAAAAATTGCACGATTTAGTTGCTGAACTAAAATGTGTTGTTTGTGTCTCATAGACCCCATAATGAAGTTTCAACACAGCTTTCATTTCCAACATGAAGAGGCTCGGGTCTAGAATTGTGTTTCGTCCGGAGCAGCAGTGGCGTAGGAGGTTAAGAGCTCGTGTATCTAATCTGGAGGAACCAGGTTTGATTCCCAGCTCTGCCGCCTGAGCTGTGGAGACTTATCTGGGGAATTCAAATTAGCCTGTACACTCCCACACATGCCAGCTGGGTGACCTTGGGGTAGTCACAGCTTCTCGGAGCTCTCTCAGTCCCACCTACCTCACAGGGTGATTGTTGTGAGGGGGGAAGGGCAAGGAGATTGTAAGCCCCTTTGAGCCTCCTACAGGAGAGAAAGGGGGGATATAAATCCAAACTCTTCTTCTTCTTCTTCCTTGTAAAGCTGAACGCAGGCACGGCTTACCTGTGTAACCCATGAATTTCCCAGGGATTTCCTGGTTGCAGCATCGACTGCAGAAGATCTGTCCGCACAACCGGCAGTGGTGCCTCCGCCGGAAAGTGGTGAATTTCTCGCTACAGTCGTAACACTCTTTACATTGACTGTCCGGCATCCAGTACTGCTTCAGATCACTGTCCTGAGGAGAGAACGGAGTAATTTCAGTCACACCGCAAGGCAAGGCAGAACACATCTCTGAAAAGCTTAAACAATATCATGCAATGTTAGAAGACTGTAATCAGAATACTCGGGCACAGACTAAATTGGATTCTGCACAGAAAGAGGCCTTGGCAGAGCAGTTAGCAGAAGAAATGCTCTTAGGTCCGTGGTTGCGAACCTTTGGCACTCCAGATGTTATGGACTACAATTCCCATCAGCCCCTGCCGATTGGCCATGCTGGCAGGGGCTG
>NW_025951238.1:0-11701 GCF_021028975.2 Sphaerodactylus townsendi
AGGCTGAGCAGCTTTTCCTCCAGGATCTCCAGTCTACCCTGTGGAACCCAGGAGAGGGGAACCAAGGGGAAACTGAGGCAGGGGCCTCGTGCAGTGGGAAAGGAAGCTGGGAAATCCTGATCTTCCCCAGCAGGCAGTCCTCAACTGATCAGGTGGTGGCAGCATACCCAAAGAGAAAATTAGCCCTCCCCAGGAAAAGTCAGTAACTCCTGGGGGTGTGCAGAGTGTGAAATAGGGCCTGCCAGCCAAAAGCAAGCCCGTTTCGCCACAATTTGGTGGCAGCGGTGGGATAAGAACAAACAGAGAACTGGTGATTTAAAAACAAACAGGGAACTTGGAATTGGGCAAACGCACACACAGAGAGAGCAACGGAAGTTTTGTGTTTTTTTTCCGGGTCAACTGGAGTAGGGTCAGAACAGTTTAGCTAGGATGGAGCTAGAGGAGCATGTGAGAATTCTAAAAATGACCAAGCAACAGCTTCAGGAGGAATGCCAGAAGCAGAATATATCCTGTGAGAACAAGTCTGTAGATGAGATGAAGGCTCTCCTGCTAAGTAAGTTGATGGCAGCAGGGGCAGCTTCAGCTCTCACTACCCAAACAAGCCCCAGCCCAAACGATGCAGTCCGGATCCAGGAGTTAGAACTGGAAAAGTTGAGGCTGCAGGCAGAGAAAGAGATAGAACTCCAGAGGCTGAGAATCCAGGAGGAGCAACGCAAAGAGGTGCAAAGACAGGAAGACAGAGAAGCCCGCAGGAGAGAGCGCGAGTGGGAGGAAAAGATGCTGGAGAGAAAGGAGAAGATGCAGCAGGAACAGAGGAAGCATGACCTCGAGATGTTGCGTCTGCAGGAAGAAAGCAGCAGGAAAATAAATGTTACCCCCAAAGACTTTGCACAATACAGGGAGGGGGAGGACCCCTCCATATATCTTGCAAATTTTGAAAAGGCAGCTATGCAGTGGGGAATTGCAGAGGCCCAGTACATGTCCTACCTCTGTAGCATTCTTACTGGGGAGCTGGCTGCCATCTATCATAGCATGCCAAGGGCGGATGGGGGAGTAACTTTTAAAGATTTCAAAGCTACTGTGCTTAAAAGGTTCAAACTGGGGGCTGACCACTTTCGAAAGCAATTTCGGGTCTTATCTCCCCAGCAATGCAAAACGTATTCTGAGTATGTGGTGAAAATGAGTGAGATGGGGAGGAGATGGGTGGAAGAAGCCAAAGCAGGGGACTTTGAATCATTATTCCAGTTACTGGTGCTAGACCAACTCTATTCCAAACTCCCCAAGGAGCTGAAATGTCTGGTAAAGGACAAGAGGCCCAAAAATGCTACTGAGGCCTCAGAAATTGCGGATGAGTTGGTGCTGAACAGGGAGGGGTTGGACTGGAGGACTTCCCAGTTGGGAAGGGAAGGGAAAGGGTTCCAGAGGGGTGGGAAGGCAGAGTCTCAACCAAAGCGGGAAGGGGCTGCTGCTCCGGCAGAGGTTAAGAAAGCCCCAGATTCGGCTAATTGGAACCGGCCTCAGGTTAGGAAATGCTTTATCTGTGAGGGCACCGACCATTTACGGGCGGCGTGCCCACAGTTGCAAGTAAAGACCTCCAAACCGCCTCCAAAAGCACCAACCAGCCCAAAGGTAAAGGAGCGGGTGGCTGTGGTGAACCATGAGTGCCTCTTTACCACAATGGAGCCTGCAGAAGCCTGGGGTGACTATGTGGAGCCAGTGCGGCTGAGGGACCAGCTGGTTCTCGGATATGCTGACACAGGTTCCTCTGTTACCCTAGTGCGAGCTGATCTGGTGTCAGAGTCTGATATTCTGCCCAACACATCATTTAAAATCCAGGGGATTGGTGGGAGCCTCCTGACTGTTCCTGTGGCATGGATGCCTGTGGAATGGAGAGGGTTGGTGGGCCTCACGGAAATGGGGGTTATGAAGGACCAGCCCTACCCTGTGTTGATTGGCCGGGACCTTCTGGGAGGCCAGTACTCAGTAAATGTGGTAACCCGGCGCCAGGGCCCGGGTGGGGGGGGGGGGGGGGGTAGAAGGGTCTCTGAGGAGACCAGGACTCCACCTGCTAGGGGGGAGGTTGGGGCCCCAGGTACTACAGGGGAAGGGGGAGCCCAGATAACCCAGGAAGGGGAGGGCAAACCCATCTCAGAAACTGAGGGTGGGGTGTCACAAAAAGCAGTGAGAGGGGGCAGTTCTCCCCCGACACAGCTGGAGGCTGTGGATCTTTCTGGCAAGGAAGAGTATCTGTCTTGCTCTGGTGGTGAGCAGACAGAGGTAACAGGTAGAGGGGGCAGCTCCCCCCAGGTGCAGCAGGAAGCTGAGGGTTTCGAGGAGGCAGAACTAGAGGGCGCTGAGGCTGGCTTTGGCTCAGAGGAGCAGATAGCGGAATGTTTGGGTGCACCAGAAGGGTTTCTGAAAGAGGTTCAGTGTGATCCTAGTCTGGAACAACTTCGCCAAGTGGCTATAGATCATGAGGTGGAATTCTCTGAGGCCCTGTCTGAGCAAGTTGTCTGGAAGCAGGGAAGGTTGTATAGACTTTGGTTGCCACAGGGCAGACAGGTAACCGGGGATGCCATCAGGCAGCTGGTAGTGCCAAGGAAGTATAGGAGGAGACTTATGGAGTTGGCACATGACATCCCATGTGCAGGGCATCTAGGTATCAACAAGACTAGACAGAGGCTTCTGTTGAACTTCTACTGGCCTAAGTTAGCACAGGATGTGAGGGCATATTGTAACTCCTGTCCAATCTGTCAGAGAGTGGGCAAGAGTGGGTGCAAGGCAAAGGCACCGTTACAGCCCCTCCCTATCATGGGAGAGGCATTCCAGAGGGTAGGCATTGACGTAGTTGGGCCTTTCCCAAAACCTACCCAGAGAGGGAAGAGGTTCATTCTAACTTTGGTGGACCATGCAACTAGGTACCCTGAGGCAGTACCACTGGCATCCACGGATGCCCCAGCAGTGGCGGAAGCTCTAGTTCAGGTCTTCTGTCAGTTAGGGTTCCCTACAGAGATCTTGACAGACAGGGGGCGCAATTTCCTGTCGGAGTTGATGGACCCCCAGTCGAATGGACTCACAGAGAGATTTAATGGGACCCTGAAAGGGATGCTGAGGACATATGTTGATTCTCACCCCCAGGACTGGGATGAGAAGTTGCCACAGTTGTTGTTTGCCTACAGGGAGGTTCCACAAGAGCCTACTGGTTTCTCCCCTTTTGAACTCATGTTTGGGAGAAGGGTCAGAGGGCCGCTAGATTCGGTAAAGCAGCGGCGGAGGAGAAGATTCCTAAGGCAAAGAAGCCAGTGGTTGACGGTGTCCTGGTCATTCAGAGAACGGCTTAAAGATATGATGAGTGTTGTTCAGGAGAACCTAGCCAAGGCCCAAGCCACACAGAGTGAAGTTGGTAAGGATAAGACAGCAAGGTCTCGTACTTTTGAGTTAGGGGACAAAGTGATGGTTTTTCTTGCCTCTTCGCTCAGACAAGTTGAAGGTGGCATGGGAAGGACCGCGATGTGATTGTGGGATAGGCTGGATGATGTTACTTATGCAGTGGCATTGGAAAGGTCTGGGAAAAAGACCAAGGTTGTACATGTTAATATGCTGAAGCCATGGCCTGATGGAGGATGGTGTTGAATGTGACCAGGAGAGAGAGTGAGGGAGACGAGGAACCAGATGACACCTTAGTGGATGCTTCGGCCCACTTCTCTGAACCTGCTCAGTGGGAGGAGCTGGTGTGGCCTGCAAGTGTACCGGCACTTGACAAGGAAAAGAATCCTGTCAGTGTTGCACAGGTTCGAGGATGCTTTTAGGAAAGAACCAGGGAGGACAGCCAACCTTGGCTAAGCATGGAATAGATACAGGGACCCATGGACCTATCCAGTGCCCCCCCCCCTTACCGCAGTGAATGGGCGAAAGTGCTGGCAGATGTCCCGAGGAGGCAGGTAGAAGAAATGTTGGGACTGGGAGCGATCCAGCCCCTCACTAAGCCCATGGGCTGCCCCTGTTGTCCTAGCGGCCAAGCCAGATGGCCTGATTAGGTTTTCTGTGGACTACATGAAGCCCAATAGTATCACAAAACCAGACGCTTACCCTATGCCTCGAACAGATACTCTGCTGGATATGCTTGGATCTGCCAGCATATCCACTGTAGATCTCTGCAAGGGATACTGGCAGATGGAATTAGAGCCTGCAGCCAGAGCTAAGTCTGCCTTTATTACCCCAGATGGACTGTATGAGTTCAACGCTCTCCCCTTTGGCCTCGTGAAATGCGCTTCTGCATCGCTCCAGAGACTGGTGAATAACTTGGTTGAATGGCATGTCTGAGTTTGCAGTGGCTTACATCGATGATACAGCTTCATCTTTAGCAAGGACTTGGATTCACACCTCGAACATTTAGCCAGGGTGCTGGGCGCCATTCAGGGGGCAGGTCTCACCATCAAATTCGAATAAAATGCCAATTTGGACAGTCGGAGGTGGTTTATTTGGGACACAGAGTGGGGAGTGGGAATATCACCCCCATGTGGGACAAGGTAGAGGCAATCCGACATTGGAAGCCCCAAGGACAAAAAAACAGTTCCGGGCTTTCCTGGGCATGGCAAATTATTACCGACGGTTTATTCCAGATTTCTCGACGATAGCAGACCCCCTCTCCTCCCTCACCAAGAAATCCCTCCCAGACAAGGTGGTTTGGACCCCAGTTCAGCCAGGGCCGCTTTTGAGCAGTTGAAACAAGCGCGAAGTGTCACTACCTTGTGCTCAAAGCTCCTGATTTTGACAGGCTGTTCTTTGTTGCAACTGATGCCTGTGACTCCCTGGGATCGGGGCCGTTCTAATGCAAGAGTGGGAGGGCACCAGACATCCAATTGCATATCTCAGCAGGAAACTGATCCCTCGAGAGAAAAACTTGTCTTCAGTGCAAAAAAAGAATAGTTTGGCAATTGTATGGGCACTGGACAAACTTACCTTTACTTGTGGGGGGCAAGAATTTACCCTACTGACGGACCACTCATCCCTCCAATGGCTGCAGACCATGAAGAACTCAAACACTAAGCTGCAGAGGTGGTCATGGAGGATTCAGGACCAACATGAACATTTCGAACACATTGCTGGACGTAACAATGGTGTGGCAGATTTCCTGTCCAGGAAGGACATGGACTCATGAAGCCATGTCTGTATGTGTATCCTAATGTGTATCTGGCTGCAAATGACGTTAGCTTGGATTTGCTGCAGAGCGCTTTTCTGTAAAAGGGTGCTTCCTCCGCTTGAATCTTAGGAGGGGGAGATGTGGAGAAATGGCTCCTTCCCCCCCCCCTTCTGTTTCCTTTTTCTTTCATCCTCTCCTTCTCCAACCAGGTACCAGAGATTTGGAGGACTAAGAAATCCCAGAGATACATCAGGAAATGCTACCTGACCTAGGGGGAAATGATATCTTGACCCAGCCTGACCTAGTCAAAGGAGGGTGGGGTCTGGGATCTGATAAATTGAGGGGAAGAGAGGGGCGAGGTCTCTTGGCTCAGGTCTCTCTGGAGGGGAGCAGAGCTCTTGCCTGAACTGGGAAGGCGGCATCCATTTTCTGGACCATGTGCTCAGCCAGGTAATGTGAGCTCTTTGCCAATGGCAACATTTTAAGCTCTAAGGACCTACCCTGCTTTCTACCATCTTTAGCCAGGGTATGTATTAGTGATAGGAAAAGAGGATTTGCGTTTTATCTCCTTTTATTTTGTAACCCTTGCTAAATCTGGTGTGTGCTAAAACATATGGTAATCATTTTCCTTTTAATAAATACTTTTAAAACCTTAGCTGTGGAGGAAAGTTCTCTGTACCACTTATGCCCTACTGTCTTGGACACGCTATGTAACCAGGAGGTAGAGGAAGGCTGAGCAGCTTTTCCTCCAGGATCTCCAGTCTACCCTGTGGAACCCAGGAGAGGGGAACCAAGGGGAAACTGAGGCAGGGGCCTCGTGCAGTGGGAAAGGAAGCTGGGAAATCCTGATCTTCCCCAGCAGGCAGTCCTTAACTGATCAGGTGGTGGCAGCATACCCAAAGAGAAAATTAGCCCTCCCCAGGAAAAGTCAGTAACTCCTGGGGGTGTGCAGAGTGTGAAATAGGGCCTGCCAGCCAAAAGCAAGCCCGTTTCGCCACAATTTGGTGGCAGCGGTGGGATAAGAACAAACAGAGAACTGGTGATTTAAAAACAAACAGGGAACTTGGAATTGGGCAAACGCACACACAGAGAGAGCAACGGAAGTTTTGTGTTTTTTTTCCGGGTCAACTGGAGTAGGGTCAGAACAGTTTAGCTAGGATGGAGCTAGAGGAGCATGTGAGAATTCTAAAAATGACCAAGCAACAGCTTCAGGAGGAATGCCAGAAGCAGAATATATCCTGTGAGAACAAGTCTGTAGATGAGATGAAGGCTCTCCTGCTAAGTAAGTTGATGGCAGCAGGGGCAGCTTCAGCTCTCACTACCCAAACAAGCCCCAGCCCAAACGATGCAGTCCGGATCCAGGAGTTAGAACTGGAAAAGTTGAGGCTGCAGGCAGAGAAAGAGATAGAACTCCAGAGGCTGAGAATCCAGGAGGAGCAACGCAAAGAGGTGCAAAGACAGGAAGACAGAGAAGCCCGCAGGAGAGAGCGCGAGTGGGAGGAAAAGATGCTGGAGAGAAAGGAGAAGATGCAGCAGGAACAGAGGAAGCATGACCTCGAGATGTTGCGTCTGCAGGAAGAAAGCAGCAGGAAAATAAATGTTACCCCCAAAGACTTTGCACAATACAGGGAGGGGGAGGACCCCTCCATATATCTTGCAAATTTTGAAAAGGCAGCTATGCAGTGGGGAATTGCAGAGGCCCAGTACATGTCCTACCTCTGTAGCATTCTTACTGGGGAGCTGGCTGCCATCTATCATAGCATGCCAAGGGCGGATGGGGGAGTAACTTTTAAAGATTTCAAAGCTACTGTGCTTAAAAGGTTCAAACTGGGGGCTGACCACTTTCGAAAGCAATTTCGGGTCTTATCTCCCCAGCAATGCAAAACGTATTCTGAGTATGTGGTGAAAATGAGTGAGATGGGGAGGAGATGGGTGGAAGAAGCCAAAGCAGGGGACTTTGAATCATTATTCCAGTTACTGGTGCTAGACCAACTCTATTCCAAACTCCCCAAGGAGCTGAAATGTCTGGTAAAGGACAAGAGGCCCAAAAATGCTACTGAGGCCTCAGAAATTGCGGATGAGTTGGTGCTGAACAGGGAGGGGTTGGACTGGAGGACTTCCCAGTTGGGAAGGGAAGGGAAAGGGTTCCAGAGGGGTGGGAAGGCAGAGTCTCAACCAAAGCGGGAAGGGGCTGCTGCTCCGGCAGAGGTTAAGAAAGCCCCAGATTCGGCTAATTGGAACCGGCCTCAGGTTAGGAAATGCTTTATCTGTGAGGGCACCGACCATTTACGGGCGGCGTGCCCACAGTTACAAGTAAAGACCTCCAAACCGCCTCCAAAAGCACCAACCAGCCCAAAGGTAAAGGAGCGGGTGGCTGTGGTGAACCATGAGTGCCTCTTTACCACAATGGAGCCTGCAGAAGCCTGGGGTGACTATGTGGAGCCAGTGCGGCTGAGGGACCAGCTGGTTCTCGGATATGCTGACACAGGTTCCTCTGTTACCCTAGTGCGAGCTGATCTGGTGTCAGAGTCTGATATTCTGCCCAACACATCATTTAAAATCCAGGGGATTGGTGGGAGCCTCCTGACTGTTCCTGTGGCATGGATGCCTGTGGAATGGAGAGGGTTGGTGGGCCTCACGGAAATGGGGGTTATGAAGGACCAGCCCTACCCTGTGTTGATTGGCCGGGACCTTCTGGGAGGCCAGTACTCAGTAAATGTGGTAACCCCCAGCCAGACCCAGAGTGGGGGGGGGGGGGGGGAAAGGGTCTCTGAGGAGACCAGGACTCCACCTGCTAGGGGGGAGGTTGGGGCCCCAGGTACTACAGGGGAAGGGGGAGCCCAGATAACCCAGGAAGGGGAGGGCAAACCCATCTCAGAAACTGAGGGTGGGGTGTCACAAAAAGCAGTGAGAGGGGGCAGTTCTCCCCCGACACAGCTGGAGGCTGTGGATCTTTCTGGCAAGGAAGAGTATCTGTCTTGCTCTGGTGGTGAGCAGACAGAGGTAACAGGTAGAGGGGGCAGCTCCCCCCAGGTGCAGCAGGAAGCTGAGGGTTTCGAGGAGGCAGAACTAGAGGGCGCTGAGGCTGGCTTTGGCTCAGAGGAGCAGATAGCGGAATGTTTGGGTGCACCAGAAGGGTTTCTGAAAGAGGTTCAGTGTGATCCTAGTCTGGAACAACTTCGCCAAGTGGCTATAGATCAAGAGGTGGAATTCTCTGAGGCCCTGTCTGAGCAAGTTGTCTGGAAGCAGGGAAGGTTGTATAGACTTTGGTTGCCACAGGGCAGACAGGTAACCGGGGATGCCATCAGGCAGCTGGTAGTGCCAAGGAAGTATAGGAGGAGACTTATGGAGTTGGCACATGACATCCCATGTGCAGGGCATCTAGGTATCAACAAGACTAGACAGAGGCTTCTGTTGAACTTCTACTGGCCTAAGTTAGCACAGGATGTGAGGGCATATTGTAACTCCTGTCCAATCTGTCAGAGAGTGGGCAAGAGTGGGTGCAAGGCAAAGGCACCGTTACAGCCCCTCCCTATCATGGGAGAGGCATTCCAGAGGGTAGGCATTGACATAGTTGGGCCTTTCCCAAAACCTACCCAGAGAGGGAAGAGGTTCATTCTAACTTTGGTGGACCATGCAACTAGGTACCCTGAGGCAGTACCACTGGCATCCACGGATGCCCCAGCAGTGGCGGAAGCTCTAGTTCAGGTCTTCTGTCAGTTAGGGTTCCCTACAGAGATCTTGACAGACAGGGGGCGCAATTTCCTGTCGGAGTTGATGGACCCCCAGTCGAATGGACTCACAGAGAGATTTAATGGGACCCTGAAAGGGATGCTGAGGACATATGTTGATTCTCACCCCCAGGACTGGGATGAGAAGTTGCCACAGTTGTTGTTTGCCTACAGGGAGGTTCCACAAGAGTCTACTGGTTTCTCCCCTTTTGAACTCATGTTTGGGAGAAGGGTCAGAGGGCCGCTAGATCTGGTAAAGGAAAGGTGGGAGGAGAAGATTCCTAAGGCAAAGAAGTCAGTGGTTGATTATGTCCTGTCATTCAGAGAACGGCTTAAAGATATGATGAGTGTTGTTCAGGAGAACCTAGCCAAGGCCCAAGCCACACAGAGCAGTTGGTATGATAAGACAGCAAGGTCTCGTACTTTTGAGTTAGGGGACAAAGTGATGGTTTTTCTGCCTCTTCGCTCAGACAAGCTGAAGGTGGCATGGGAAGGACCGCATGTGATTGTGGATAGGCTGGATGATGTTACTTATGCAGTGGCATTGGAAAGGTCTGGGAAAAAGACCAAGGTTGTACATGTTAATATGCTGAAGCCATATCTTGAGAGGAGGATGGTGTTGAATGTGACCAGGAGAGAGGAGGGAGACGAGGAACCAGATGACACCTTAGTGGATGTTTTGGCCCACTTCTCTGAACCTGCTCAGTGGGAGGAGCTGGTGTGGCCTGCAAGTGTACCGGTACTGGACAAGGAAAGAATCCTGTCAGTGTTGCACAGGTTTGAGGATGTTTTTAGGAAAGAACCAGGGAGGACAACCTTGGCTAAGCATGGAATAGATACAGGGACCCATGGACCTATCCAGTGCCCCCCTTACCGGGTGAATGGGCGAGTGCTGGCAGATGTCCGGAGGGAGGTAGAAGAAATGTTGGGACTGGGAGTGATCCAGCCCTCACTAAGCCCATGGGCGGCCCCTGTTGTCCTAGTGGCCAAGCCAGATGGTTCGATTAGGTTTTGTGTGGACTACAGGAAGCTCAATAGTATCACAAAACCAGACGCTTACCCTATGCCTCGAATAGATACTCTGCTGGATATGCTTGGATCTGCCAGGGTGATATCCACTGTAGATCTTTGCAAGGGATACTGGCAGATGGAATTAGAGCCAGAAGCCAGAGCTAAGTCTGCCTTTATTACCCCAGATGGACTGTATGAGTTCACCGTTCTCCCCTTTGGCCTCAGAAATGCGCCTGCATCGTTCCAGAGACTGGTGAATAACTTGCTGAATGGCATGTCTGAGTTTGCAGTGGCTTACATCGATGACATAGCCATCTTTAGCAAGGACTTGGATTCACACCTGGAACATTTAGCCAGGGTGCTGGGTGCCATTCAGGGGGCAGGTCTCACCATCAAATTGAATAAATGCCAATTTGGGATGTCGGAGGTGGTTTATTTGGGACACAGAGTGGGGAGTGGGAATATCACCCCAATGTGGGACAAGGTAGAGGCAATCCGAAATTGGAAGGCCCCAAGGACAAAAAGGCAGGTCCGGGCTTTCCTGGGCATGGCAAATTATTACCGACGGTTTGTCCCAGATTTCGGGACGATAGCAGACCCCCTCTCCTCCCTCACCAAGAAATCCCTCCCAGACAAGGTGGTTTGGACCCCAGTCTGTTAGGCCGCTTTTGAGCAGTTGAAACAAGCGTTAGTGTCTCTACCTGTGCTCAAAGCTCCTGATTTTGACAGGCGGTTCTTTGTTGCAACTGATGCCTCAGACTCTGGGATCGGGGCTGTTCTAATGCAAGAGTGGGAGGGCACCAGACATCCAATTGCATATCTCAGCAGGAAACTGATCCCTCGGGAGAAAAACTTGTCTTCAGTGCAAAAAGAATGTTTGGCAATTGTATGGGCACTGGACAAACTGCGACCTTACTTGTGGGGGCAAGAATTTACCCTCTTGACAGACCATTCATCCCTCCAATGGCTGCAGACCATGAAGAACTCAAACACTAAGCTGCAGAGGTGGTCATGGAGGATTCAGGAATTCAACATGAAGATTGAACACATTGCTGGACGTAACAATGTGGTGGCAGATTTCCTGTCCAGGAAGGACATGGACTCATGAAGCGAATGTCTGTATGTATCCTAATGTGTATCTGGCTGCAAATGACGTTGTTTGGATTTGCTGCAGAGCGCCCTTCTGTAAAAGGGTGCTCCTCCGCTTGAATCTTAGGAGGGGGAGATGTGGAGAAATGGCTCCTTCCCCCCCCCCTTCTGTTTCCTTTTTCTTTCATCCTCTCCTTCTCCAACCAGGTACCAGAGATTTGGAGGACTAAGAAATCCCAGAGATACATCAGGAAATGCTACCTGACCTAGGGGGAAATGATATCTTGACCCAGCCTGACCTGGTCAAAGGAGGGTGGGGTCTGGGATCTGATAAATTGAGGGGAAGAGAGGGGCGAGGTCTCTTGGCTCAGGTCTCTCTGGAGGGGAGCAGAGCTCTTGCCTGAACTGGGAAGGCGGCATCCATTTTCTGGACCATGTGCTCAGCCAGGTAATGTGAGCTCTTTGCCAATGGCAACATTTTAAGCTCTAAGGACCTACCCTGCTTTCTACCATCTTTAGCCAGGGTATGTATTAGTGATAGGAAAAGAGGATTTGCGTTTTATCTCCTTTTATTTTGTAACCCTTGCTAAATCTGGTGTGTGCTAAAACATATGGTAATCATTTTCCTTTTAATAAATACTTTTAAAACCTTAGCTGTGGAGGAAAGTTCTCTGTACCACTTATGCCCTACTGTCTTGGACACGCTATGTAACCAGGAGGTAGAGGA
>NW_025951239.1:0-11696 GCF_021028975.2 Sphaerodactylus townsendi
TCACAACAAACACCCTGTGAGGTGGGTGGGGCCGAGAGAGCTCCGAGAAGCTGTGACTAGCCCAAGGTCACCCAGCTGGCGTGTGTGGGAGTGCACAGGCTAATCTGAAGTCCCCAGATAAGCCTCCACAGCTCAGGCGGCAGAGCGGGGAATCAAACCCGGTTCCTCACGATTAGATACACGGGCTCTTAACCTCCTGCGCCACGGCTGCTCACTTTTGTTACACAGAACTGTTTGTTACACAGAACATTTTAACTATGATTTGTCATCTTACATAGAGACAACTGCCACGGTGAGCTTGTCAAGGGAGCCAGCGTGGCCTAGTGGTTAAGAGCAGATGCACTCTAATCTGGAGAACTGGGTTTGATTCGCCGCTCTGCCACTTGAGCTGTGGAGGCTTATCTGGTGAATCAGATTAGCTTGTGCACCCCAACACATGCCAGTTCTCTCTGTTTGTTGTGGAGGGGGAAAGGGAAGGGGGCTTGTAGGCCACCTTGAGTCTCCTTCCAGGAGAGAAAGGGGGGATATAAATCCAAACTCTTCTTCTTCCTCCTCCTCACCTCCACCCCCCCGAAATTGTCATTCCGCAGCAATCTGCTTTTGATCCGGAGCCAGCAGATCATACCTGAATCCCATTAATTCATTATCCAGCGTTTTGAAATATATCATACTTAAGTCTGTTCCACATCCACTGCTGATCACTGTCAAAGGGCGATCACAAATTCCAGAGAAGAGAAGAGTTTGGATTTATATCACCCCCCCCCCCATTTTTCTCCTGTAAGAAGACTCAAGAAACTCAAAGGGGCTGACATTCTCCTTTCCCTTCCCCCCCCCCCCCACAACAAACACCGGGTGAGGTGGGTGGGGCTGAGAGACCTCTGAAGAACTCTGACTAGCCCAAAGTCACCCAGCTGGCATGTGATGGGAGTGCAGAAGCTAATGTGGTTCACCAGATAAGCCTCCACAGCTCAAGTGTCAGAGCGGGGAATCAAACCCAGTTCCCCAGATAAGAGTGCACCTGCTCTTAACCACGACACCATGCTGGAAAAGAGGGGAAAAGATCCCTTTGGCGCCAGCACAGAAACCATGACTGGCATCTTGTCTTACCTGTGCCAGCGTAACCAGGAAGCCACTTCCGTTGCAGGGCGACGGCTCTTCCCTCCGTAGGGCCGGGTGGGGAAGGGCTTGGCTCACGTTCCGGCGGTGTGACCAGTATCCTGTGCATCGTGGGATTGACGCCTTCGGGAATCATCCGTGGGCTGTGCTGGTAGAAGTGGAGCCCTTTGCTTTCAGAAATGGCCTTGAGGATGCTTCTTTTATTTGACTGGCTCTGGTTATAAGTCTACAATGAAAAAGGATCGTTAAGTTACACGTTTAAGAAACCTATAGCATTTTTATACCTCGCTTTTTTCAACTGAAAGGAGTTTCACAGAGGCTTACAATCACCTTCCCCTCCTTACAACAGACACCTTGTGAGGCAGGTGGGGCTGAGAGAGTTCTGAGAGGACTGTGACTGGCCCCAAGGTCACCCAGCAGGCTTCATGTGGAGGAGTGGGAAATCAGCCCCCTTTTGTGTGCTGACATTGCACCCCTACCCAGAGGTGGGATCCAGCAGGTTCTCACAGGTTCCTGAGAGTAGGTGACTAATTGTTTGTATGTGCCGAGAGGGGGTTACTAATGGGTGATTTTGCCACGTGATTTTTGCCTTAGTGTCGCCCCTCCTCTCAGCAGTAGCGCGCAGAACTGGAAGCAGTCTAGCAGGAAGTGCACCGGCGTGCGTGGCAGCCTGCTCCTGCGTGTATTCGTTTCCCGCCCAAGGACCGGCGCAGCGGCTGCGTCCTTGCCACAGCCCAGCCCAGGAATGCCCCGCCCCCGTCGTGCCCCGCCCAGCCCCATTGGCGCTACGTCACAGTTTGAATCCCACCACCATGGGAACCTGTTACTAAAATTTTTGGATCCCACCACTGCCCCTACCTACCCTTTGAGTGGTCCCGTTTGAACAAGACTGGGGTGCGTGCCCAGCCACATAGATGATTTCTTCTATCCCCTCTAAGTCTGGCCAGACCAGTAGCTTGACAAGGCCCACTTGGTAGACTTTAGGTTTGTTCCAGAGGCATGAAACTGTGCAGGCCTTTGTGCAGGTATTTAACTTCTGTCTGCCTTGTGGACCGACCGACCTCCAGATGAAGAAGAATAAGTATTTGGATTTATGCCCTGCTTTTCTCTCCCATAAGAAGAAGAAGAGTTTGGATGTATATCCCCCCTTTCTCTCCTGCAGGAGACTCAAAGGGGCTGACAATCTCCTTGCCCTTCCCCCCTCACAACAAACATTCTGTGAGGTGGGTGGGGCTGAGAGAGCTCCGAGGAACTGTGACTAGCCCAAGGTCACCCAGCTGGCGTGTGTGGGAGTGCCCAGGCTAATCTGCATTCCCCAGATCAGCCTCCACAGCTCAGGCGGCAGAGCTGGGAATCAAACCCGGTTCCTCCAGATTAGATACACGAGCTCTTAACCTCCTACGCCACTGGATACTCAAAGCAGCTTATAAACTCCTTCCCTTCATCTTCTCAAAACAGACACCTTGTGGGGTAGGCGGGGCTGAGAGAGTTCGGAGAAAACTTTTACTAGCCCAAGGTCACCCAGCAGGCTTCATGTGCAGGAGTGGGAAACTAGCCCCCTCTTCTGCCTAATCACATAGTACATCAAAGGCCACAAAACATGGGTCTGATATTGGATTGGTAACATTTTCTGGCACATTTTCTGACGCAGCACATCTTAGAATTTGGGTGAATGTGACTAAGCGAGAACGATCAAGTTTACATCAATGTAGGTTTTCCTGTTGAGCATCAAACATGAGGGGTGAACTCCTTTTCGTTTTCTCGCAGTGGCATAGGAGGTTAAGAGCTCGTGTATCTAATCTGGAGGAACCGGGTTTGATTCCCAGCTCTGCCGCCTGAGCGGTGGAGGCTTATCTGGGGAATTCAGATTAGCCTGTGCACTCCCACACACGCCAGCTGGGTGACCTTGGGCTAGTCACAGTTCTTCGGAGCTCTCTCAGCCCCACCCACCTCACAGGGTGTTTGTTGTGAGGGGGGAAGGGCAAGGAGATTGTCAGCCCCTTTGAGTCTCCTGCAGCAGAGAAAGGGGGGATATAAATCCAAACTCTTATTATTATTATTCTCAGCTTACTCGTTCTTCCCGTCCTTCTGAAAGGATGACCACTATGCGGCCCTTCCGCTTGCGCCCAGTTCGACCCATGCGCTGGACCAGACGAACTGGACTTTTCTGAGCGTCGAAACAGATGATGAGATCCACTTCTCCGATGTCCAGCCCCTCTTCTCCTACGCATGTGGAGACCAGCGTGTTGTATCCGCCGGCACGGAAGAGTTTCACCACCTGCAAAAGGATTGGATCGCTTGATATTTCGCTTTACACAAAATTCTTCCATTGTGTGTTCATTCTGCCTATACATTACAGCAGGGGTCCCCAACGTCATACCCACGAGTGGGATGGTTTGCTGCTGCCTCCTCCAGTCGTCTAAATTTGAAACATTCACCATGCAGGAATATTACTGGTTTCCTACAGTCGCCAGGCATCAGTGGTGGGATCCAAAATTTTTAGTAACAGGTTCCCACGGTGGTGGAATTCAAACAGTGGGGTAGCGCCAATGGGGCTGGGTGGGGCACGATGGGGGTGTGGTAAGGGCACTCCAGGGGCGGGGCATTAATAATTTCTCTGTTGCTGTAAAAAACTCTTACTGTAAAAAAAAAAGTTCCTAATTTCCACCTGGTATCTTTCTGTCCATAATGTAAACTCATTATAGCAAGTCCTATCGTCTGCTGCCAACAGAAACAACTACTTCTCCTCCAATTGACTGCCTGTCAAATACTTAATACTTTAAAACACTTAATTTTGTTTCTAGAAATCAAAAGAAGGATGCTTTCCTTAAACAAGGAACTTTACCATATTACTAAAACGTGTTTTTAAAACAGCCCAACAGGGAGAATTATCTCCCATTTTCTACCTTCGCTAACCAGCCACACAGGAAACAACAGGACTTGATGATTTTTGGACCTGATGGAATTTCTAATGGAAAAGCAGACCCAATTAGTAACTCCCTCTCGGCACACACCAATAATTAGTAACCCACTCTCGGGAACTGGTGAGAACCTGCTGGATCCCACCTCTGCCAGGCATGATATGTGTAGTGGCAACCAGGGTTTAAATTCCATTTTTGTTTTTTGTTTTTTTAAATCAACACTTATAAATGAGTAAAATGCCCAAGAAAACTGACATGCAAATTCCCTGACTGACTGATGATGCAACTTCAGTGTTACATACAAATGCTAAAATGGGGGAATTCCACTAAACACCTGCAAATCGCACTTGCAAACTGCACTTTTAACACTTAACAATTGCAAATGGTTCTTTCTCCCACCCTGGGCATTCCACGGGTATATATACTCCACTTGCTTTACTACCATCAGATCCTCTGAAGATGCCGGCCACAGATGCAGGCGAAACGTCAGGAGAAAAGGCTACTGGAACATGGCCACACAACTCAGAAAAACCCGAACACGTATAAACCTTACTAAGCAGAGCCCTTTCCGTGCACCTGCAAAGCCGTCCACTTTCTAAATGGTGGCCACAGTATCACAACCTATTAAATGAATGTGCTACATTCAAAACAATAAAAGATACACAAACACGCGTGGCACATAGGCGCTGTCTCAAGCAATTTATATTACCTATTAGTTACTTGTAAAGTATGCCAAATTGTTGGCTATTAGACTTATCAAACTATTATATCTCCATAATGTCAATGTCACCCGCTGTGACTGTGATACAATTGACGCAATAATATTTACAAGATTATGGAGATTGTTGGTTTAACAAATACATGATTATGGACTTGAGAGAAGGTTGTCTTGTAATAAATTGTTGCACAAATTGGATTTAAAACGGAGACATATATGTGTTATGGAGTGGAGATATCACACATATAAGTGGAGACATATATGTGTTATGGAGATATAATAGTCATGCCCTTATATAAAGCAGTGGAGCGACCGCACTTGGAGTCCTGTGTCCAGTTCTGGTCGCCACATCTCAAAAAGGATATCGAAGAGATAGAAAAAGTGCAGAGAAGGGCAACGAGGATGATTGAGGGACTGGAGCACCTTCCTTATGAGGAGAGGCTGCAGCCTTTTTGGACTCTTTAGTTTGGAGAGGAGATGGCTGAGGGGGGATATGATTGAAGTCTATAAAATTATGCCTGGGGTAGAAAATGTTGACAGAGAGAAATTTCTCTCTCTTTCTCACAATACTAGAACCAGGGGGCATTCATTGAAAATGCTGGGGGGAAGAATTAGGACTAATAAAAGGAAACACTTCTTCACACAACGTGTGATTGGTGTTTGGAATATGCTGCCACAGGAGGTGGTGATGGCCGCTAACCTGGAGAGCTTTAAAAGGGGCTTGGACAGATTGATGGAGGAGAAGTCGATCTATGGCTACCCATCTTGATCCTCCTTGATCTGAGATTGCAAATGCCTTAACAGTCCAGGTGCTTGGGTGCAGCAGCAGCAGAAGGCCATTGCTTTCACATCCTGCACGTGAGCTCCCAAAGGCACCTGGTCACTGGCGTAATGCCCATTGGGCAAGGTGGGCAGCTGCCCAGGGCATCACCTTCTGGGGGGCATCAAAATGCTGGGTTCGTTTTTGGGTATTTTAGTGGTTTTCCATTTTTGGCACCAAACTTGGGGGGGGGGAGGGCAGTCTCCTGATGAGACCCTGAAAGTTTTGAGACTGTGCCTTCAGAAATGTGCCCCCCCCCCCCCCACAGCCTGCAACCCCCACTGACAGCAATGCAGAAAACTCAATGAAGAACAAAGATTCTTGGGCAAATTTCTAGGATGTTCCTGCAGGGGGCGCATTTTTGGATGTATTGGCACCAAAATTTCAGGGTATCATCTGGAGATTATGGCACCCCCCAAGTTTAGTGCAGTTTGGTTCAGGGGGTTCAAAGCTATAGACACTCAAAGGGTAGCCTCCATCTCCTTAGCAAAGAATGGGGGATGGGGCACCCCCTTTGAGGGTCCATAACTTTGGACCCCCTATACCAAACTGCACCAAACTTGGGGGGTAGCATAAGGACAGTCTCCTGATGATACGCTGAAATTTTGATGCCGCTAGCCTAAAAACTGCACCCCCTGCAGGCACCAATGTCCTGGTGTAAAAAGAAATTTGGTCGTGGTGGAGTGGCCGCCCATGGGGGGGGGGGGGCGCATCCAACTCAGGTTTTGCCCAGGGCTACAGTTTGCCCAGGGCTGCCTCGTTATGCCCCTGCACCTGGTGGGCCACTGCGAGTAGCAGAGAGCTGGACTAGATGGACTCTGGTCTGATCCAGCTGGCTTGTTCTTATGTCCTTATGTTCATCCCCTGGCATTGTGACTCTTGAGAAGCGCAGGCCGCTATCTTTTCGGTGAAGTTATTTCTTTGCCAGCAAGACTCCCCCCGCGGTCCTTTTGCCCCCTGACCTCAAGCTGCTCCTTCTGCGTGAAGCCTTTGGCGTTCTTCCCCGTCGAATGCCCCACAAAAGTCATCACCCGAACGATGGGGTGGAGCCGATTCAACATCTCTGCGATTTCGCACACGCTGTCGCGGAAAGAGGAGAAGATCATGACTCGGGTATCGGCGGGTTGGCTTTCGGCCCGGGCCTCTGGTCTGTTTAACAGAGGGAAGAAGCAAACGATTACAAACAAACAGAGGAAGAAACAAACCGAAATTACCACAGCAGAGATGCAAGGCAGCAGCTGCGAGCCCTTGTTCCTGTCCATTTCACTGCAAGAACCAACGGGCCTCATGGTCTGAACAGACAGCCAGCCTTATGCCAACACTGGGGGCACTTTTCAGCTTGTTGAGAGGTATTGGCTTAGTCCAGAGCAGGTGGACTACAACACAGAGGGAACAGGGTTTCACTCCTCCACATGAGCAGAACACTGTTATGTGATGAGCTGAACTTGAAAAGCCTCTGCACTATGCCCTGGAGCCACGCCTGTAGCAGCAGCCTTGTAGCTGCGCCCACACGGAGACCCCCCCTCCCTTTCCAGAGAGTCAGCCTCCAAGGGCCCTGCTTCAGGGGCCTCCATCATTTCAGGTTAATTGGATGACTATTCAAGAGACGGCCTTCTTGGCTGTGGCACCAAGAAAAAGAAGAAGAAGAGTTTGGATTTATATCCCCCCTTTCTCTCCTGCAGGAGACTCAAAGGGGCTGACAATCTCCTTGCCCTTCCCCCCTCACAACAAACACCCTGTGAGGTGGGTGGGGCTGAGAGAGCTCCGAGAAGCTGTGACTAGCCCAAGGTCACCCAGCTGGCGTGTGTGGGGGTGTACAGGCTAATCTGAATTCCCCAGATAAGCCTCCACAGCTCAGGCGGCAGAGCTGGGAATCAAACCCGGTTCCTCCAGATTAGATACACGAGCTCTTAACCTCCTACACCACTGCTGCTCCTCCCTAGAAATTGAGGCATTCCATCTCTAGGGAGATCCCCCCCCCCCCCATGCCCCTCCAACATTGTCTTTCAACAGCAGGGGACAAAGACCTCTCTGTTTTGTTTGACCCTCCATCCCGTCAATGTTTTGATTTAAAGGGGCAGGACTCGTCGTTAATCAAAGTAAGAGAAGTACTGAAGAGAAAAGAGACTTCTTCTGGGACCGACCTTGCCAAAATTAAGCATTTTTTTTAAATGACAGAAACCGAACACGTGAAGCTGCCCGACAGAGAGTCAGACCACGGGCCCATCAAAGCCAGCCTTGCCTGCTCAGAATGGCAGCTGCTTCCCAGTGTCTCAGGCGGAGAAAGGTCTTTTGCATCACCTACTAAACCGAAATTTCGCAGGGAATTGGACCTGGAGCCTTCTACGTGCCACAGAGGTACACATGGAGGAGGAGGAGGAGGAGGAGAAGAAGGAGGATTTATATCCCCCCTTTCTCTCCTGTAAGGAGACTCAAAGGGGCTTCTCTCCTTTCCCTTCCCCCTCCCCACAACAAACACCCTGTGGGGTGGGAGGGACTGAGAAAGTGTTACCGATGGGAAAATAAACAAAATATTTTCCTGAAGTCTGGTTGCCTGGCTACACTGGCTCCCTGCCCAGATACAGAGACCTGTAACACTATTCTGTTGTTCACCGCCCAGAGCCCTCAGGGGATGGGGCGGTATATAAATATGATAATAAATAAATAAATAAATAAGAAGCCTACATAGGGTTCACAAAGAATGTATATGCATGATAGTGCCAATGCTATATGATTTCCCTTGTGTGTGTGTCATTCTAGGACAGTGGTGGCGAACCTATGGCACGGGTGCCAGAGGTGGCACTCAGAGCCCTCTCTGTGGGCACCCGCAAACAGAGTGCCCCCCACACACATCTAGGCTGGCCTGGGCCACTGGGCTCGATGATTAGCATTAAACCTAAGACCTAGTTTTGGGGAAGCAGTGTAGGTAACCCTGTTAAGTGCTGTTAAACCCCACTGATTTTCATGCAAAGAACTAAAGTGTGATCCTTTACCTGGAAGTAAGCTCGGTTGCTGGCAATGGGGCTTGCTTCTGAGTAAACCCTCCTAGGGTCGTGATTCACCCATTGGAAGCGTTGCACGGTTGTTTCAAAGCAAAGCTACCGATTACCACCAAGCATACTCCCGAGTAACGCATGCCTTGGAGCCAACTGTTTTTTCTAAACTAAAACCTCAGCATTCAGGTTAAATTGCCGTCTTGGCACTTAGCGATAAATAACTGGGTTTTGGGTTGCAATTTGGGCACCCGGTCTCGAAAAGGTTCGCCATCACTGTTCTAGGATGTAGTGAAAGCTCCTCTTAGTTAAGTTCATGCCTGCAGTTTAGGATTTTAGTTTAATAAGGTTCTTCAGTTAGGTTAAGGTTCTATTAGTTTTAAGTGAGCCCTGCCAGTAGGTAGATGTACAGTCCTGCCTATAAGTATAAGTATGTGTGTTTATCCTTTAAGGTTTTCCTAATGTTTAAGTTAGAAATGTTATTTTTGAAATTTGTGTCTGAGAATAGAAGCAATAGCCAGTTAAGGTCTGATATTAAAGAACCAGGGAAGTTGGCTCTGGAATGCAGCTTAGACCAACGCCCAGCCGACCCTTTGATAAGAACAACGACCCTCTTTGGACTTGCTAATCGAATCTGTTGCCAGCACCCAAGGGTCACCCAGCCGTTGGAAGATGTCACCCTGTTTTGCTATTGGACTGTTTGAAGTTTTACTCTCAGGATCCAGAAGCTCATTGGACTGTTCACATCCTTACTTTCAGGATCCAAGAATTCATTGGATCATTTAAACTTGTCTTTGTCTAACACTCCCAAGCTTTTCTTCTGGGATTTGATCTCATCAGCATGTGCAAAGGGATTGTTTTCTCCCTTTGGTGTTCTAGGATATTTTCTCTGTATTAGATGGAAGGAGACCGCCCCCTTCCTGGGTTTTGCACTATGGGGGTGGGACTGCCCTACACCCCCTTTCTGGGTTACTGGGAAAGGTATAAAAGGGGCTGATGCACAGCCATGTTGAGCTGTGCCAAGAAATCACTTGCAATAAAATCCTTCCTGCTTTGAAGAAACGCCGGCTTCCTGCACCTCATTAAGTTGCTGAGCTGAAATCACTTATTGTTACTGGCAATTCGCTGTAACAAAAGCTCCAAAGAACTGTAACTAGCCCAAGGTCACCCAGCTGGCGTATGTTGGAGTGCACAAGCTAATCTAGTTCCCCAGATAAGCCTCCACAGCCCAAGTGGCAGATCAGGGAATCACACTCGGTTTTCCAGATTTGAGTGCACCTGCTCTTAACCACCACACCACACTGATTATACTGAATCTGACATTTAGCATCAAGCTCCTGGACTGTTCAGTCACAAGACTCTGTGTTCAGGTGGTTTCTTTATTATGAAACAGCATCAGGAAGAAGCATTTGGACTTCTACTGCCAGAACTGAAACAGAAGCAACAAAGCGCCCTCCATGATACCCAACATCTTGCCCCCACATTACACAACCTCTCCCCTGACTACCAGTTCCCAAGGGGGGGCGGGGGTGGCACCTGGCCCAGGGACAATGCAGCCTCTCCAGGATCTAAAGAACCGACATTCCACAATACCACGAGAACTACAACAGCAGGTTTCTAATAAGCTGATCAGGAATTGCCTGGGAAGTGAAAGCAAAAGGTAAAAGTACCACCACCGTAATGCAGAGGGAGGGGGCAAGAGGAGAGAAAGGGAATCCCACGTCCTGACCGGGAGACATGGCAGGATCAAATCAGAAATGGGATGATCATGATACCTAGTCCATCGGTCCAAACTGTCTACTCAGACTGACTCTTGTTCTCCAGGGTCTCAGAAACAGAAAGGTCTTTCACATTACCTGCTACCTTATCCTGTTACCTAGTGATCCCGGGCACTGACACCAGGACATTCTGAAGGAAAAAAAAAAGCTCTACCCCTGAGTCACAGACCCCCCCCCCCCCAAAAAAAAAAGCCTCCACTGAATCAGACGAGGAAGGAACACAAGAACATAAGAACAAGCCAGCTGGATCAGACCAGAGTCCATCTAGTCCAGCACTCTGCTACTCGCAGTGGCCCACCAGGTGCCTTGGGGAGCTCACCTGCAGGATGGGAAAGCAATGGCCTTCTGCTGCTGCTGCTCCCGGGCACCTGGTCTGCTCAGGCATTTGCAATCTCGGATCAAAGAGGATCAAGATTGGGAGCCGTAGATCGACTTCTCCTCCATAAATCTATCCCTTTTAAAGCTATCCAGGTTAGTGGCCATCACCCCCTCCTGTGGCAGCATATTCCAAACAGCAATCACACGTTGCGTGAAGAAGTGTTTCCTTTTATTAGTCCTAATTCTTCCCCCCAGCATTTTCAATGAATGCTCCTTGGTTCTAGTATTGTCAACATTTCTCTCTGTCAACATTTTCTCCCCCATGCATCATTTTATAGACTTCAATCCTATCCCCCCTCAGACGTCTCCTCTCCAAATTAAAGAGTCCCAAACGCTGCAGCCTCTCCTCAGAACTTGAATGGCAAATTGTGAAAAGTAAGAATGGAACACAGATTACTTTGAACACATCAGACGCAGAAAATGCTCGGAAAGAGAAAGCAGGCATGTCGGTTTCTCCACCACCCTGTGAGTGGGTGAATGCAAACACTACACATTAACTAAGACCAAATCGTCTTAGGTCTACCTCAGACCTACCTCCCTGTTCCTTCCAGGATCTGAAGTGTTCCACGACAACCTCTTCCAGTTTCTTTAACTTGGGGTGACTGTAGGTGAATGGCTTCAGTTTTTCCTTTCCTGTAACCCCCAAAAATGTGTTGTTGTTTTTTAAAATCCAAAGATTTTAAGCAGCTTGACATTTGTCACCGACAGCATGAAATATTTCCATTCGGACCCAAAGAATACTTTAGCTCCTCAGTAAGAAAACTCAGAAACAATGGAATAGTTAGATATATTTGAAGGTACTTTTTAAACTAAAAAGCACAATAAAAAAGAACAAAAAAGAGCAATACATGTGGGTGCTGTGTGGTTTCGGGGGTGTATGGCCGTGTTCTAGCAGCATTCTCTCCTGACGTTTCGCCTGCATCTGTGGCTGGCATCTTCAGAGGATCCTCTGAAGATGCCAGCCACAGATGC
>NW_025951240.1:0-11690 GCF_021028975.2 Sphaerodactylus townsendi
GTGAGCTCCCAAAGGCACCTGGTGGGCCACTGTGAGTAGCAGAGTGCTGGACTAGATGGACTCTGGTCTGATCCAGCTGGCTTGTTCTTATGTTCTTATGTTCTTAATCTTTTGGTGGTTTCCCAAAATTTGTGTCTAAGCCTTTAAATTCTTGCAGGGACCACAACTGACAAATATCTGATGATGTTATTAACATTTTTGAGGGGTTTTTAAATTAACAAATCATTTATTTCTGAAAACCTGTATTCCCATGGGTCTGCAGAAAAGTGAACTGCAGTTGGGGCTGCTCCGTATTGAAGATTTTGTGATCTGTTCAGAGGCCTTGGCTGTTTGATACAAAAGCTACGCTTGCACTATGCCCGGCCCACAGAAGTATACAGCCCATTAGAAGTTGGACACGCCACAGCCAAAGGACAGAGATAAATAAGGTACATTATGCCGAGCTGCCTTGTAAGGCTGTCAATAAATTGTTTATAGAGAGTAGGAAATATGAGTCACCAGCAAACCAATCTGGGAATTGTTTTTCGATGCAATATAACAGAATCAGATCCTAAGGTGGAAACCAAACCGCACTGGAGTCGGAGGAGTGACGAAAGAGGAAGAAAAGAATTGGCTTGTTTCAACAGAAGTGAATGAAACGTTTAGGGGACTGTTTTTAAAGGCTAATTTTCTCCCCAAAGCCACACAGTAAGAAAAAGTTCTCTTTGTATCACTAAGTAATGAAGTTCCAGCAATTCAGCCGTTTGTGCACGGTGCATTATGAAGGACACATCCATCCCTTGTCAATTGCTGTTTGAGGTTCAGCTGAGAAAACGTCAAGAAAATCGGTTACGAAAAGAACAGCGAGTAAATTTCCTCCCTGTCCACCAGAAATTCCACCGGCACGATCCTTCTGCTGTTGTCGTCAGGCCGTGGGCATCTTAACGGCTTGAGAGCTGCAGCACATTTTACCGAGAGAAAGGAAATAAATTGCTCAGCTTATTAGACCCTTATTAGGATTACTGTAGAGAGCCAGATTGCAAATTGGAGTGTCATTCTGACAACAAGGAAATAATCTCCGTACAGAACATCTACCTTGGAAAAAAAGGAAACCTAAATCAGAGTCTTAGACAAATGATAACTATGGCTAAATTAAGTTCAGAAAACATGATGCAGGGCAGCGGGGGTGTGTGTGTGTGTGTGTGTGTGTGTGTGTGTGTGTGTGAGAGAGAGAGAGAGAGAGAGAGAGAGAGAGAGAGAGAGAGAGAGAGAGAGAGAATACAGTGTTGCCACTGTGGAAAACCCCTTTTCTATCTAGGCATTAGGGTTGCCAGTTTGGCAACCAGTGGGAGAGGGAGGAGGTGGAGATAAGGAAGAATGATATTATGCAGAGGTGGGATCCAGCAGGTTCTCACAGGTTCCCGAGAGTAGGTTACTAATTATTTGTGTGTGCCGAGAGGGGGTTACTAATTGGTGATTTTTGCCTTAGTTACGCCCCTCCTCTCAGCAGTAGCACGCAGAACTTGAAGCAGCCTAGCAGGAGGTGCACCGGCGTGTGTGGCAGCCTGCGCCTGCGTGCATTTGTTTCCTGCCCAAGGACTGGAGCAGTGGCTGTGTCCTTGCCATAGCCCTGCCCCCGGAATGCCCGACCACGCCCCTATCGTGCCCCGCCCAGCTCCATTGGCGCTACGCCACAGTTTGAATCCCACCACCATGGGAACCTGTTACTAAAATTTTTGGATCCCACCACTGATTATGTCACTGGTGCGACTTAATTTCCTGTGGCTACCCAGAAGTACAGTCACATCACTGGCATGAGGTTGGCAAAACTCTATGGTAAAGATGTGTATTCATCAGAACAGAGCCGGCACAGTGTAGTACTTAAGAGCAGATGGACTTTAGTCTGAAAAACCAGGTTTGATTCCCTGCTCTTGCACATGAGTGGCAGACTTTTATCTGGTGAACTGGATTTGTTTCCCCACTCCTCCATGAAGCCTGCTGGGGGACCTTGGGCTAGTCACAGTTTTCTGAGAACTCTGTCAATCCCACCTACCTCACAAGGTGTCTGTTGTGGGGAGAAAAGGATTTTGTAAGTCTCCTTGAGACTCCTTTCAGGAGAGAAAGGTGGGGTATAAATCCAAACTTCTCCTCCTCCTCTTCTTCAGATCAACAACATTTTTACGGTATAAGCTTTTGAGAGTCAGAGCCCCCTTTGTCAGACAAAAGAAGAAGAAGAAGAGGTGGATGTATATCCCCCCTTTCTCTTCTGCAAGGAGACTCAAAGGGGCTTACAATCTCCTTGCCCTTCCTCCCTAACAACAAACACCCTGTGAGATAGGTGGTGCTGAGAGAGCTCCGAGAAGCTGTGACTAGCCCAAGGTCACCCGGCTGGCATGTGTGTGAGTGCACAGGCTAATCAGAATTCCCCAGATAAGCCTCCACAGCAGTGATTCCCAACCAGGGTTCCGTGGTACCCTGGGGTGCCATGAGCACGTTCCAGGGGTACCATGGCAATGCTCCCACCTGCCCCCCACCCCAGAATCAAATGAATTTTGAAAGGGGAGGTTGGAAGCTTCATGGGCTTCCTTTAAACAACATTGAAAAACAGAATTGTTTTATTTGCCTAAATTTGCGGGGTTAGTTTTAAAGGGAGCTCTCCCTTTAAATCCCCCCAATCTATACCAAATTTAGGCAAACAAACAACACAACTGTCAACGCTGCTTTCCCTCCCCTCCCCCTGCTTGCCACTCCCCCCACCTTAAGGCCAAAAATGGGAGAAACCCTAAAAAATTCAAAAAAAATTCAAAAGAACCTCAAGGGTACCCGGAGATATGAAGAGCGAGGTCAAGGGTACCACGACGTCGAAAAGGTTGGGAAACAATGCCCCACAGCTCAAGCGGCAGAGCGGGGAATCAAACCCGGTTCCTCCAGATCAGAGTACACCTGCCCTTAACCACTACGCCACTGCTGCTCATCAAAGGGGAGCGTTGATGAAGTTTTGACTCTCAGATTATACAGCCTTCAAAAGCTCATACTCATGGTTCGTCTCTAAAGGGCTACTGGACTTTAATCTTGCTCTTCTGCTGCAGTCTAATATTTGAAATTAAATTGAAACAAAATTTGAAACTAAACTGGAACCCATTTGAAACGAAACTGCATTAAACCCCCCGCTTTTAATAAACTGCTGCCCATAGGGGATCCGTCCCCTATGCTGCGCCTCTGCTTCCTCTTGCCAGCACACTGATAAAATGACTGCGGCCAAATTTTACCCACACAATGGGGTTTTCTGTGTCAGCAGTGGCGTAGGAGGTTAAGAGCTCGTGTATCTAATCTGGAGGAACCAGGTTTGATTCCCCGCTCTGCCACCTGAGCTGTGGAGGCTTATCTGGGGAATTCAGAGTAGCCTGTGCACTCTCACACACGCCAGCTGGGTGACCTTGGGCTAGTCCAGGGGTAGGGAACCTGCGGCTCGAGAGCCGCATGCGGCTCTTCTGCCCTTGCACTGTGGCTCTACAAGCCGAGCCACCTGCCCCATCCTTGCCCGCCCTGCAGGCAGCAGGGCAGGCGCACCAACTGCCCAGCTTCCCCTCTCACCCGCCCCATTGGAGCGGGGCGGGCGCTTTCCCGGTGGCCGGCGAGGCTGAGCCGCTGGCTTCATCCTTGCCTGCCCTGCAGACAGCAGGGCGGACGCATCCATGCGCTTCTCAGAATGAGCAGAGTAAAAGGTAAAAAAAAACTACATACATAGTGCTATCTTTATTTTAAATGTCAAAAATTATTAGCGGCTCCAAGTGTTTTCTTTTCCCGTGGAAAACGGGTCCAAATGGCTCTTTGAGTGTTAAAGGTTCCCTACCCCTGGGCTAGTCACAGCTTCTCGGAGCTCTCAGCCCCACCTACCTCACAGGGTGTTTGTTGTGAGGGGGGAAGGGCAAGGAGATTGTCAGCCCCTTTGAGTCTCCCTGCAGGAGAGAAAGGGGGGATATAAATCCAAACTTTTCTTCTTGTTCTTCCTCTTGCCAGCACACCGATAAAACGGCTGCGGTCAAATTTTACCCACACAATGGGGTTTTCTGCATTTCCTTCTGCCCCCTCGGACCTCCCCTCCCCGGGCAGCAAGTGAACCAATTAGCTCTGACATCGGGTAGCTTTTTTAGTCCTCAGGTACGATCAAGTGGGAAGACGTCTGACACAGATTTCGTATTTTTTTAATGTAGTAAAAAAACCTGCGTAGCTTGCCTTTCCCGCCCGCTGGGTTAGCAAGGTGGGTTAGAGCAAACAGACACAGTAGAAACTAACACCATATAATAAATATCCAACAGCATTTGTCACCTTCAAGCATACCGGTTTAAAAACAGACGGTTTTTTAAAAGCCAGCATCAAAAATCTAGCGGCTCCGCAACCGATGTTCAAAACCTACCACCTAAAGGCAGTTTTTAGCAGCTGGCGGAAAGGTATTAAGAACAGCGCCAGACAGATTCCGCAATGCTCTTTTAGCGATCCCATTCATTTTAATTTCAAAGGGTGGACTCGTTTTAGTAGAGACTATGCAGCAGAACTTCCCTTTAGTTAGCATAGGTGTTGTCCGGGTTCTCCAGATGTTATGGATTATTGGTTTCCACCATCCCCTGCCAGCATGATGCTGGCAGGGGATGATGGGAACTGTAGTCCATAACATCTGGAGGGCCGCGAGTTTGACACCTGTGCCCTATTAGATGACTCCCCAAAACACATCTGTACAAATGGGGTCTGGCATTTTTCAGCTCTCCACTAACTTTTGTGGAGTTTGCTCTAGGCACCTGCTACAATTTTGGGGAGGGGTGGTGTTGAAAGAACCAGGCAATCGTTAAAAGCCTGGATGTGACCTTGGAGTCCTCCCTTCGTATGGAGGCCCAGGTGCCCAATACGGCAAGGATCACCTTCAAACGGCTATCCTGCCCTGACCTGGCCACAGTCATCTATGTGACGGTCTCCTCTAGGCTGGACTATTCTAACTCGCTCTATGCAGGCCTGCCCTTGAGACTGACCTGGAAGCTAACGCTGGTACAGAACACAACGACCAGACTCCTCACAGGTATATCTGAGAGACAGCAGATGACACCTCCGCTCCGGCAACCGCACTGGTTGTCGCTAGAATGCCGAATCAGGTTCAAGGTTTTGGTTATAATAAGGTGACCAGATGGTCACCTTCCTCATCCGGGACGGGGAGGTGGTTGTGCACACGGGCGTCTGGTGCTCAAGGAAAGCTTCTGAGTAATACCGGAGCCAGGTGCTCGCCGTATGCCTGTCACCTGTGACAGGTCGGCAAAACCGCAAGTCTAGGAAGCCTGGTGAGCTGTTGCGTCGGGTGATGAATCGGCTTCTGGGCCAAGCGCTTTGCCAGCTTCTGTCACAGGGCGGCAAACCATGAGCCCCAGATGCCTGTGCGCTCCTGCGGCCGGGCACACGGGAAGCTGCCGCACTGCCTTGCGCGCCCAAGGCAGTGCAGCAGCCTCCCAAATCGGGACAATTTGTAGAACCCGCGGGACGCGGGACAAATTGTCCAAAGGCGGGCCGGTCCCGCGAAAAGCGGGACGACTGGTCAGCCTAGGTTATAACCTTCAAGGCCCTGATTAGTCTGGGACCATCATGTCTAAGGAACCGCATCACCCCATGTTGCCCAGGGAGGACACTTTGATCCTTTGACAAAAACCACCGAGTAGTCCCAGACCTCAGGGACATGCAATTGGCCTTGACAAGAGCCCAGGCTTTTTCAGCCCTAGCACCAGCCTGGTGGAACTCTCTGTCAGCTGACACCGGGGCCCTGCAGCATCTTAGACAATTCTGCAGGGCCTGTAAGATGGAGATGTTCCACAGGCCTTTGGTTGAGGGCAATCCTGTGTCCCAATACCATTTACGGGCCTCCATATCCCTCTTAATCTGAGGGATAGAAGAAGAAGAAGAAGAAAGAAGGAAGAAGGAAGAAGAAGGAAGAAGAAGAAGAAGAAGAAGAAGAAGAAGAGGAGGAGGAGGAGGAGGAGGAGGAGGAGGAGGAGGAGTTTGGATTGATATCCCCCCTTTCTCTCCTGCAGGAGACTCAAAGGGGTTTACAATCTCCTTGCCCTTCCCCCCTCACAACAAACACCCTGTAAGGTGGGTGGGGCTGAGAGAGCTCTGAGAAGCTGTGACTAGCCCAAGGTCACCCAGCTGGCATGTGTGGGAGTGTACAGGCTAATCTGAATTCCCCAGATAAGCCTCCACAGCTCAGGCGGCAGAGCGGGGAATCAAACCCAGTTCCTCCAGATTAGATACACCAGCTCTTAACCTCCCACGCCACTGCTGCTCCTGATGGAACCCCCCCAGGTTTATAAATGTAATTCCATAGCCCAGCAGAACTGGCTTTGCCAAAGTCAGGTACTAACTGGGTTCAATAAAGACTTCTGATCAAGCGACCAGAGTCCTCCGATTTACTTCAAACTTAAGACCTGACAGGTATCCACCCCAGGGTTTGCTGCAGTAAACATGCATCTCAGCAAAGGCAGCTGGTATTTCCAAGTCCATCATGGGAAAGCACTTCTGGAAGAGTCTGAAGCGTCATTCCTCAATGGATTTATAGACATCAAAGGGTGTTTACGCTTGAGAAGGGTGTCACAGGGGGGGGGGGAACAGCATGGAAAAAGCTATACAGTCCTTCACCCATTACAACGCGGAGCATTTAAGTGGGGACCTTTGCTCCACAGTGATGAGAATATGCATTTACACTGCATAATCAATAATACATTACAGTAAATATCATTCGGACACTGACTTTTGCTTCTAGAATATCTTCAATAATTTAATGGTAATGCGCCGTTCGACAAGTACATTCTTTTCCATACTGTGAACCCTCTCACTTTAAGGCAGTCCTTCGTGAAGTCGGCAGTTTTCTGCTTTCATTAAACACCACGCTCAGTTCCACATTGCCCAGAAGTTCCACCAATCCTGTTATTCGGAAAATATTCAACGCTGACTGATCCACTTTGGATCGGTCTGCAAGTGCAGAACACATTAGTTCGTCTGCTGGCCGGTGCCTCGTACCGGGGTCACATCACCCCAATTTCAAGGAGTCTACATTGGCTTCTGATGAGCTACCAGCCCAATTCAAAATTCTGGTGCTAATCTATAAAGCCCTCAATGGCTCCGGTCCTGGGAACTTGAGAGACCACATCTGCCCACATACTCCTGCCCAGGCACTGAAATCAGAGGGGGGGGGGGTGGCGGCGGCGGCGGCGTAACGAGGCAAACTGTAGCCCTGGGCAAAATCTGAGTTGGATGCCCCCCCCAATGGGCAGCCACTCCACCATGACCAGATTTTTTTTTGCACCAGGACATTGGTGCCTGCAGGGGGTGCATTTTTGGATGTATCAACACCAAAATTTCAGGGTATCATCTGGAAACTGTCCTGATGGGACCCCCACGTTTGGTGCAGTTTGGTTTAGGGGATCCAAAGTTATGGACCGTCAAAGGGGGTGCCCCATCCTCCATTCTTTGCTAAGGAGATGGGGGCTATCCTTTTGAGGATCCATTAACTTTGGACCCCCTGAACCAAACTGTGCCAAACTTGGGGGGTCCCATCAGGACAGTCTCCAGATGATATCCTGAATTTTTGGTGCTGATACGTCCAAAAATGCACCCCCTACAGGAACATCCCAGAAATTTGTCCAGGAATCTTTGTTCTGCATTGAGTTTTCTGCATTGCTGTCAATGGGAGTTGCAGGCTGGGGGAGGGCACATTTCTGAAGGCACAGTCTCAAAACTTTCATGGTATCATCAGGAGACTGCCCTAATGATGGGGACATCCCCTTTGGAGTTCATAACTTTGCACCCCCTGAACCAAACCTCACCAAACTTGGGGGGGTAGCATAAGGACAGTCTCCTGATGATACGCTGAAATTTTGGTGGCGATATGTCTAAAATGCACCCCCTGCAGGCCAAAAATGGAAAACCACTAAAAATACCCAAAAACGAACCCTGCATTTTGATGCCCCCCACAAGGGGGTGCCCTGGCTGTCCCACACCCTTCTCAAAAGTGGCCCCGTGTCAGGACTGCCATTAGCTGGGAGGGAGGAATGGTTGGGGAACACTTCGTCTTTTGCAGGGGCTGCTTCTCTGTTACTCTGGCCTTGGAGCTCAGCGGCTGGGATGCGCTCTCAGGCTGGACTCTTTCTGCTGCCTTGGTTCACATGTGGGGGTGGTGATTTGCTACAACATATTATCAACCGTTTTGGCGCCCTTTCGCCAGAACTCAGTGGTGGGATCCAAAAATTTTAGTAACCGATTCCCATGGTGGTGGGATTCAAACTGTGGCGTAGCGCCAATGGGGCTGGGCGGGTCATTCCGAGGGCGTGGCCGGGCACTCCAGGGGCGGGTCATTCCTGGGTGGGGCTATGGCAAGGATGCAGCCGCTGCGCCGGTCTTTGGGCAGGAAACGAATGCACGCAGGCGCAGGCTGCCACGCACACCGGAGCACCTCCTGCTAGACTGCTTCAAGTTCTGTGCGCTACTGCTGAGAGGAGGGGCGTAACGAAGGCAAAAAATCACGTGGCAAAATCACCAATTAGTAACCCCCTCTCGGCACACACAAATAATTAGTAACCTCCTCTCGGGAACCTGTGAGAACCTGCTGGATCCCACCTCTGCCAGAACTGTCTTACTCTGCTCTTTCTCTCACGTCTTCAATAAAATCCTTGAACCCCTCAAGTGAGTTATTGTCTGAACGGGGAAACTGACACCCCAGCATTGTGGAATGCCCTCCCACCAGAGTTTTGCCAAGTGCCTACCTTCCTGGAATTTCAGTACCTGGCAAAGACCCAGCTTCTACACTCGGGCATTTGGCTGATTCCCCACTCTACTGGGATGGGGGGAGGGGGGTTGAGATGTCCATTTTTAGGGTTGGGGGTTGAGTTTTTATAATGTTTTATGGTGTGAGAGCCAGTGTGGTGTAGTGGTTAGGAGCAGGTGGATTCTAATCTGGAGAACCGGGTTTGATCCCCCACTCCTTCGCCTGAGTGGCGGAGGCTTATCTGGAGAACTGGATTTGTTTTCGCACTCCTGCATTCCTGCTAGGTGACCTTGGGCTAGTCACAGTTCTCTCAGGACTCTCTCAGCCTCACTTACCTCACAAGGTGTCTGTTGTCAGGAGTGAACGGGAAAGGAGATTGTAAGCCACCTTGAGTCTCCTTACAGGAAAGAAAGGTGGGGGTATAAATCCAAACTCTTCTTCTTCTCTTCTTCTTTCAGGTTCGGGTTTTATAGGGATTTTAATATTATGTTGGAAAGGACCTTGTGGTTATCACTGCATCCTGCCCTGAGACTGTTGTAAAGGGTGGGGAATACATCTAAATAGACCAGTGATGGCGAACCTATAGCACGGGTGCCAGAGGTGGCACTCAGAGCCCTCTCTGTGGGCACGCACAAACAGAGTTGCGCCCCCCCCCCCCCCCATCTAGGCTGGCCTGGGCTGCTGGCCTCGATCATTAGCATTAAACCTAAGACCTAGTTTTGGGGAAGCAGTGTAGGTAACCCTGTTAAGCGCTGTTCAACCCCACTGATTTTCATGCGAAGAACTAAAGTGTGATCCTTTACCTAGGAGTAAGCTCGGTTGCTGGCAATGGGGCTTGCTTTTGAGCAAACCCTCCTAGGGTCGTGTTTCTCCCGTGGGAAGAGTTGCATGGTTGCTTCAAAGCCGACCTACCACCAAGCTTACTACCACCGACTACCACCAAGCTTACTCCCGAGTAACGCACACCTCGGAGCCAACCGTATTTCTAAACTAAAACCTCAGTAGTCAGGTGAAATAGCCGTGTTGGCACTTTGCAATAAATAAGTGGGTTTTGGGTTGCAATTTGGGCACTCGGTCTCGAAAAGGTTCGCCGTCACTGAAATAGACAGACAGACAGACAGACAGACATAAGTCCCTCATAAGAACATAAGAACAAGCCAGCTGGATCAGACCAGAGTCCATCTAGTCCAGCTCTCTGCTACTCGCAGTGGCCCACCAGGTGCCTTTGGGAGCTCACATGCAGGAGGTGAAAGCAATGGCCTTCTGCGGCTGTTGCTCCCGAGCACCTGGACTGTTAAGGCATTTGCAATCTCAAATCAAAGAGGATCAAGATTGGTAGCCATAAATCAACTTCTCCTCCATCAATCTGTCCAAGCCCCTTTTAAAGCTATCCAGGTTAGTGGCCATCACCACCTCCTGTGGCAGCAGATTCCAAACACCAATCACATGTTGCGTGAAGAAGTGTTTCCTTTGATTAGTCCTAATTCTTCCCCCCAGCATTTTCAATGAATGCCCCCTGGTTCTAGTATGGCGAGAAAGAGAGAGAAATTTCTCTCTGTCAACATTTTCTACCCCATGCATAATTTTATAGACTTCAATCATATCCCCCCTCAGCCGCCTCCTCTCCAAACTAAAGAGTCCCAAACGCTGCAGCCTCTCCTCATAGGGAAGGTGCTCCAGTCCCTCAATCATCCTCGTTGCCCTTCTCTGCACTTTTTCTATCTCTTCAATATCCTTTTTGAGATGCGGCGACCAGAACTGGACACAGGACTCCCAAGTGCGGTCGCACCATAAAAGTGCGGTCGCTACATAAAAAGTGAAGGGGTGAAAGGGAAAAGAGCTTCCTGCACTGATGGAGAAAAGAGAACTGGGAAAGAGGAGAAATCCCCCAACACTCCAAACTCCTGTCTACTGCTGGGATTGATGAAATCTCCTCCGAACGCCGCAACCGCTGGTGTTCTAGTCCAGAGATATAAATGATCGGAGGGTGCGCTGGGCCAAACGGCTGCTTTTAAAAAGTAGTCAGAACAGCAATTTAGCGTGCCAAGAGAAGCACGTGCACGCCCCAGAAGATCGGGTCAGAACTCCGAGACAGGGGAAAAGCTCATAAATCAGCCACGCTGTCTCCCGCGAGCAAAATGCAGAGTTCTCGACTCCAGACGGAGCCAGTACATTTCCGCAGAAGACACGCCTGCAGTCTGCGGCACGGAGCCGTTGCCGGCTTTCCCACAGTGTGTGCACCAACCTAGGAAAGTGACCGTTTCAGGTGTGCCCATTACCAATCCCTCGACTCATTAGCGGCTTATTTCTCCTTGCCTCCAAGGACAAGATTTCCAGCATTTAATTTAATGAAGGTGTGTAACATGTTCATCAGATGGGTGCTGTGTGGTTTCCGGGCTGTATGGCCATGTTCTAGCGTTTCGCCTGCATCTGTGGCTGGCATCTTCAGAGGATTTGATGTTGGGAAAGCAAGTGGAGTATATATACCTGTTGGAGTATGAGTAACAATGAAGTCTATAGCATGGGAGTAGCAATGGAGATAGCATTGAAATCCATAAGCACATGGACAATTGAAAGAAGCCATTGAAATCCGTAAGCACATGGACAATTTTAACAGAAAGGAAGAAACTATGAAAATGAACAGAACTTGGCTGCCAGTGTTGAAAAATACTAGAGTCAAAACCAGCTCCACACAAACATAGGATGACTATAGACAAAAGAAACAAAGGCCAGGATACTTCTATTCAGATGCTCCCACCAGTGACCTTGCTATCTCCATTGTTACTCCCATGCTATAGACTTCATTGTTGCTCATACTTCTATTCAGATGCCCTCAACTATTGACCTGGCTGTCTTCTTTGTTACTCACAGACAATGTTTCTTCACCCACCCTGGACACTCCAACAGGTATATA
>NW_025951241.1:0-11688 GCF_021028975.2 Sphaerodactylus townsendi
GAACTTTCTGACTGTCAGGTCTGTTTGTCAGTGGAATTCACTGCCTCGGAGTGTGGTAGAAGATGCAGGCGAAACGTCAGGAGAAAATGCTGCTGGAACATGACCATACAACCCAGAAAACCCACAACACCATAGTGATTCCAGCCATGAAAGCCTTTGACAATACAAAGGTTACCTGTTCCATAACTTCGGGTGCCATCCAACAAGGTGTGCCCACGAACGTTTTTCTCACTTTATTTCGGGTAATATCGCCACCGGTGGCTAAAAAAGCACTAACTCCAAAGTCTGAAACATCAAAAACAAAGGTTCTTTAAGAAAACCAAATTGCTCCCTTCAAGGAAATAAAAAAACCAGAAGTGTTTCTTCTTTTGTATTTGGATGACACACTCCCAGCTTGCCGTTTGACCAGTAAATTAATTGTGTGAAAGACATCACATTTGCTGACAATTGACAAAATAGTTACATTTTTCAAATAGAACTGGCGGATAGAACTATCCTTGGCAGATAGAACTGTGCTCTGAACTGAAATCGATAGCAGATATATAAAATGCATACAAGAAATGTGGCTCACTCTCTTGGATACGAGGAATCAGAAAGACAGAACACAAAAAAACCCGATATACCTCTCTTCCTTTACTGTGTGGCCTGGAGTGGAAAGGAGAAAGCATTTACAGGTCTAAGAAACCACCCCTAAATCTCAGATGCAGAATCATGACGGCCTCATACATCGAATAGTGACCAACAATTAGCAGGACTAATCTTCTCGCCCGCTGACAGTCCAGCAAACAGCAACAGGAGGAAATCACATTCAATACTATCAGACCGGACATTCTTCTAACCAAACTAAATCAGCTAGCAGTACCTGAGCATATTTGTACGTGGATCACAAGCTTCCTAACAGATAGGAAACAGCAGGTGGAGCTAGGAAAAATTACATCAGACACCTGTAAAATGAGCACAGGGGGCCCCCCAAGGCTGTGTACTTTCACCACTTCTCTTCTCTCTGTATACCAATGACTGCATCTCAAACGATCCATCTGTTAAAATACTGAAATTTGCAGATGATACAACAGTGATTGGTCTCATTCGAGACAACGATGAAACCACATACAGACGGGAGGTTGAACAACTAGCCTCGTGGTGCCACTGGAACAATCTAGAACTGAACACACTTAAAACCGTAGAAATGGTGGTAGATTTCAGGAGAAACCCTCCCATCCTACCTCCTCTCACAATACTAGACAACACAGTATCAACAGTAGAGACCTTTAAATTTCTAGGCTCCATCATATCTCATGACCTAAAATGGACACCTAATATCAAAAATGTCATTAAAAAAGCACAACAAAGAATGTTCTTTCTGCGCCAACTCAGGAAGCTCAAACTGCCCAAGGAGCTGCTGATACAGTTCTACAGAGGAATCATTGAGTCTGTCATCTGCACCTCTATAACTGTGTGTTTTGGTTCTGCAACCCAACAAGATCGACACAGACTTCAGAGAATAATCAGAACTGCAGAAAAAACAATTGCTGCTAACCTGCCTTCCATTGAGGACCTGTATACTGCACGGGTCAAAAAAAGGGCTGTGAAAATATTTACTGACCCCTCGCATCCTGGACATAAACTGTTTCAACTCTTACCCTCTAAACGTCGCTACAGAGCACTGCACACCAAGACAACTAGACATAAGAACAGTTTTTTCCCGAATGCCATCACTCTGTTAAACAAATAATTCCCTCGATAATGTCAAACTATTTATTATATATTTATTATATAATTACTGCACTACTTTTTTCATCATTCCTATTACCCATCTCCTCCCAATTATGACTGTATGACTATAGCCTGTGCTGACATTTCATTTTATTTCATTTTATTTTATGATTTTACATTTTATGTTTTTATTACTATTGATTGTTTCCTGATTGCTTACTAGACCTATATGACAATCATTAAGTGCTGTACCTTATGATTCTTGACAAATGTATTTTCTTTTATGTACACTGAGAGCATATGCACCGGAGACAAATTCCTTGTGTGTCCAATCACACTTGGCCAATAAAGATTCTATTCTATTCTATTCTATTATTCATAGCCAAAATCCACAGTAACAAATGAGAAATGTATCCTGTGTTTCTGCAACAGCGCAGAAGACCCACAAGGCAAAGATGGTTGGCAGCATTACATTTAACAGACAAAAAAAAAACCCAAGCTATGTTACGTTTTCAAAGGACAGAAGTGGTTCTTCAGTTGCCCAATATAGTTCCTTGCAGTGGTAGGATTCAAAGTGTGGTAGGATTCAAATAGAACCAGGGGGCATCCATTGAAAATGCTGGGGGGAAGAGTTAGGACTAATAAAAGGAAACACTTCTTCACGCAACGTGTGATTGGTGTTTGGAATATGCTGCCACAGGAGGTGGTGATGGCCCCTAACCAGGATACCTTTAAAAGGGGCTTGGACAGATTTATGGAGGAGAAGTCGATCTCTGGCTACCCATCTTGATCCTCTTTGATCTGAGATTGCAAATGCCTTAGCAGACCAGGTGCTCAGGAGCAGCAGCAGCAGCAGAAGGCCATTGCTTTCACATCCTGCATGTGAGCTCCCAAAGGCACCTGATGGGCCACTGCGAGTAGCAGAGAGCTGGACTAGATGGACTCTGGTCTGATCCAGCTGGCTTGTTCTTATGTTCTTGTTTAACAACCAGTTCCGGTGGTGGGAATTCAAATAATTTAACAACTGGTTGTTTACAAGCACCATTTTAACAACCGGTTCTGCTGAAGTGGTGCAAACCGGCTGAATCCCACCACTGGTTCCTTGCCTTTCGTCAAGTTCTACTGCAGATCAACACAGCTACCTTCTGAAACATTTATCCCAACACAGGTGCTTCAGATGTCAATGGACTACAATTCCCATCATGCCAGCAGGGGCTGTTGGGAATTGTAGTCCATGAACATCTGAAGCACCAGAGTTGGACACCTCTGATTTATCCCAACAAAGAGCCAGGGAGATGGGGAATAAGTTACATATTTCTGTACAAAGGAAAAAATTGTGGAAGCTTGCATAACTTCGCCAATTTGGTAGAACTCAGCTTTTCTTGGCAAATACGTTTGTTTTAATATCCTTAGAATTATCCCAGGACCCGAAGGTTACAGACAGAACTGAGCGGATAGTTCAAGAACCCAACAGTGGGAGGGAAAAAAACCTAAAATAAGCAGCCAGAGGGAACGAACAAAGGTCTTAAATGTTCTACACCAATGCACCGAACATGGGAAATAAACAAGACAAACTCCAACTCTTAGAACTCTTAACATGAAAACTATGTTTCAATATTCATAATATCATAAGGGACAATGGAGCAAGCTTGATATTTGTTGCTCCAGAAACAATAAGGCCAGTTTATCTCAAACCACTGGTAAAGAGGATTCCCACCCAAAACATTAGGTACAAGAACTCTTCGGACAATAAGGGAATACCATCAGAAATCATACTGCCTCGGAGGTTAGTAGAGTCTCCTTCTTTAGAGTCTTTGAAAGAGAAGCTCGATGGCTTCATCTGTCCGTAGCGCCTGATTGTGTGTCTCCTGCAGGGCAGGAGGTTGGACTGGATGGCCCCTTGGGGTCTCTTCCAACTCCACGATTCTGTGACTCCACAGTTCACCCCCACATCCTAAAATCCGGGAATAGAAATCTTTTTTAAAAAAAAATCCCGCCATTACACCCAGTCACAAGATTTAGTATTGTGTCTCCTCTTCTTAACGCCAAGAGATTTATGAAGCCTTCATTGTTTCTAAGATCAACAACAAAAGAAGCTCTATCAGCAAATCTCATTCTAGACAAGTCAGCTCTTACAAGAGTTTCCACGCCTTCCCACAAGCCACATGTCATGAAACAAGAGCATACCAATCATCCTTTCATCTTTCCTCGACGGGTCACATTTAGGCGGATAAAGTACAGTGCCACTTCAATCATCTTTTCAAAGCCACGCCTCTTAACCGAAAGGGCGTGCGATGGCGGGCTTTCAACAAAGCACCGGGGTGGGGGGGATAGCCGGGAGGGTCACAAATTCAAATCTGATTTCACACCAGCCAGAATCTCTACTCAGAAGTTTCCGGTCCCCAGCCGGCCCTGGGTCACCAGAATGAGATAGTTTTGGCTATTACAAAGCATCAAAACAGGCTATGGAGAGCTGTATCAGCAGCAGCAGCAGCAGCAGCAGCGGCGGCGGAGGCGGAGGAGGAGGAGGAGGAGGAGGAGGAGGAGGAGGAGGAGGAGGAGGAGGAGGAAGAAGAGGAGGAAGAGGAAGAAGAGGAAGAAGAGGAGGAGGAAGAAGAGGAAGAAGAGGAAGAAGAGGAAGAAGAAGAAGAAGAGGAAGAGTAGGAACAGGAGGAGGAAGAGGAGGAGGAAGAGGAGGAGGAGGAGGAGGAAGAGGAGGAAGAAGAGGAGGAAGAAGAGGAGTTTGGATTTATATCCCTTCTTTCTCTCCTGTAAGGAGACTCAAAGGGGCTTACAATCTCCTTGCCCTTCCCCCCTCACAACAAACACCCTGTGAGGTAGGTGGGGCTGAGAGAGCTCCGAGAAGCTGTGACTAGCCCAAGGTCACCCAGCTGGCGTGTGTGGGAGTGCCCAGGCTAATCTGAATTCCCCAGATAAGCCTCCACAGCTCAGGCGGCAGAGCTGGGAGGCAAACCTGGTTCCTCCAGATTAGATACACGACCTCTTAACCTCCCACGCCACTGCTGCTAAAGTAGTGCATTAAGTAGTACTTAAGTAGTGCGTTATTGGTTGTACACCTAACGCCATCTTCGTCTTGCACAGGAGCCTCAAAGTGTTCTCGGGCTGCTGCGCCGCTTTCTCCAAGGGCAGGGCCTGATAAGGAGCAGGTGTGCTCTGGCTGGCCTCAGAAAATCCATTACTGCAATTCTAAACAATGGTTTTCAGTGCTTTTCCTAATAAGCCCCAACAAGGAGCTGGCTTTGTTCTCTAACACTAAATATAGAGATAGAAAAAGTGCCGAGAAGGGCAACGAGGATGATTGAGGGACTGGAGCACCTTCCTTATGAGGAGAGGCTGCAGCGTTTGGGGCTCTTTAGTTTGGAGAGGAGACGTCTGAGGGGGGATAGGATTGAAGTCTATAAAATTATGCATGGCATAGAAAATGTCGACAGAGAGAAATTTTTCTCTCTTTCTCACAATACTAGAACCAGGGGGCATTCATTGAAAATGCTGGGGGGAAGAATTAGGACTAATAAAAGGAAACACTTCTTCACGCAACGTGTGATTGGTGTTTGGAATATGCTGCCACAGGAGGTGGTGATGGCCATTAACCTGGATAGCTTTAAAAGGGGCTTGGACAGATGTATGGAGGAGAAGTCGATCTATGGTTCCCAATCTTGATCCTCCTTGATCTGAAATTGCAAATGCCTTAGCAGACCAGGTGCTCAGGAGCAGCAGCAGCAGCAGAAGGCCATTGCGTTCACCTCCTGCATGTGAGCTCCCAAAGGCACCTGGTGGGCCACTGTGAGTAGCAGAGTGCTGGACTAGATGAACTCTGGTCTGATCCAGCAGGCTAGTTCTTATGTTCTTATGGCGAAGTCTGCAGAAAGGGGTGTTTATAAGTGTAAGAGAAAGATGGAAAAGCGTTCGCTGGCCCTGACTCGGGAGCTGGCAGTGCAGCTTTGAGAGGAAATAAGTCTGCACCTGGTTGAATTTGGGCAAAGGTTGAAATGACGCCACTTTAGAATGGCCACTGTTTGTCTGCTGCATTCCCATTAAAAACCTGGCCAGCCTGTGCATTTATAGGAAATGAAAAACATTACAAATCTTCCATGCCTCTTCTGTCTAAGGAGACCAACCATATTTTTTTATTTTATGAAAACATTTAAATCTTAGCTTTCCTCACAGTTCAAGGTGTCTTATAATAATAGTGAAACAAATGCTTGAGATTCCTACCATTCAGGAAAAAGGAGTACTAAAATTAGAGCAACCATATCTGTTCATCAAGATGAAAAGGGGGGGGGGGTGCTGATACCATAAGGACTAGAAGCCTGTTTTAAAATTAATACATTCATTTGCCATGAACGCCCCTTGCTGGGGTCACCATACATTGGTTAGACCTCACGTGAAGTATTGTGTACAGTTCTGGACACCGCAATTCAAGAAGGATATTGACAAACTGGAACGGGTCCAGAGGAGGGCAACCAAAATGGAAAAAGGTCTGGAATCCATGCCCTATGCGGAGAGACTTAGGGAGCTGGGGATGTTTAGTCTGGCGAAGAGAAGGTTAAGGGGTGACTTGATAGCCATGTTTAGATATTTGAAGGCATGTCATGTTGGTAAGGGACCAAGCTTGTTTTCTGCTGCTCCAGAGACCAGAAGTAATGGGTTCAAGGTGAAGGAAAAGAGATTCCTCCTGAACATCATGAAAAACTTCCTAACATGTAAGGGCTGTCTGACAGTGGAATGCACTACCTTGGAGTATGGAGAGTCTCCTTCTTTGGAGGTTTTTAAAGAGAAGCTGGATGGCCATCTGTCAGGAGTGCTTTGGTTTGCAGGGGGTTGGACTTGATGGCCCTTTGGGTCCCTTCCAACTCTATGATTCTATGATTCTACATTGGTTGCAACTTGACAAACACATACAATCTTTACAGCACTTTACAAACACATACAATCTTTACAAAGGTATAGCCTGCTCTGGATCCAAAGAACAGATATGCAGCCACGAATTCTGCAGGCAAAATGACTAAGGGGATCCCAAATTGTTCCACAAAAGAAGCTTTTAAGAAAAATCAGGCAAGGAGTTTTGTTTCTTGGAAATGAAAAGACTTATCCCTGAAGCGTGGGTGTGCATTTACCAAAACAGATTAATCAATGAAGAGCAGCTTCCTAATATTTACAAATTATGCCTGTCAAAATACAAAAATCACCTTGACAGCACTACCAACGCAATCTTTGAAAGGGGAAGAAACCATTATAGAGGCCTAAAGCTTGTTCCGACATCAATACAAGCTAACAGCTCAGTTTCTGTGGAAATCAGATATTTCAAAAAGCATGCATGCTGCTGGAATATCAGCATCTTAGGAAAAGAGACGCACCTGCAGAAAACTAAAATGGCCCAAGGAAGGGAGTTCTCATGTAATGAGAGATTCCCTCCCATATCCAATTAGAAGATACTGAACTAAATATTGTTCAAAGACGTTGCCTCTGTAAACTGTTCAGCGGCAGGGGTTTCTCTATTTATTTATTTTTATTTATTTGTTCGATTTATAGGCCGCCTCACCCCCGAAGGGTTCGAGGTAGCTCACAATATGGCTGTTCACAATGACAGCAAATAAATACAAATACAAAAATATAACTTAACCCCATTAAAATCGAATAGCAGCAATTACTTTAAATCAATAGAAATTAAAACAACAGAAGTTGTTAAAAACAGGCGCCCGATCCAAAGGCCAGAGAGGGAGGGGGAAAGGTAGGGCCTGAGATAGAATCAGGCCCAGCCAAGATGGAAGGCAGGCAGCCTCAGTGGGGGGCGGTAGAGCCGCGGCTAGCCCTCCCAAAAGCCCGGTGAAATAGCTCCGTCTTACAGGCCCTGCGGAACTCACCAAGGTCCCGCAGGGCCCGGACAGCTGGAGGTAGAGCATTCCACCAGGCAGGGGCCAGAGCCGTAAAGGCCCTGGCCCGGGTCTACTAAAGGGAGATTAACAACCTTTAATTCTAATAATACAAGAAAGTAAGAGGTTGAGAACAACTGTAGAAACTTCAATCTTCTATTTAGATAAGGAAATATTCCTTGTATTGAGCAAGCCAGAAAAAAAAATACAGGTATGAAAAAGTTAACCCTACCACCACTGTGAAAACAAATGCTAAAACTATCAAAGATGCAGCACTGCTTAATCATATTGTTAACAAGTAACAGTTTTAAAAGCAAACCAGGTTTCAACCTCTTGTCTCACCCCTTTTAGGGATTACCTAAAAGCCCAAGTTATCTCACCTGGTCTTCTCCTGAGACTTTCAGCCAGAGAAATCCGAACTGCATGTCACAGGAGTGCATATTTATAGGGGGAAAAAATCCATTTTGTCTTCCTCTAAATTTGCTCCATCGAAATCACGTAGCTGTTATCTAGTTAACTGACTGATTCATAACTAAATAGGAGATAATCAACGTAACTGCAAATAAGCCAGTCTAGCTTGGCTGGTCTCCCATTCCCTTTCCTTTCCCCTTTAATTCATTCCCCTTAACCAGCTATTCGTTATTTTATTTATTTTTTATTTATTTTTGCGATTTATAGACCGCCCCATCCCCGAGGGGCTCTGGGCGGTGCACAACAACGTCAGTATGTTTACAATGTATAATAGAGGTTCGCAATAGTGACCACATCAATACATTAGCTAAAATCCATTAAAATCCATTAAAACAGCGGTCAGCACAACAATGACAGGCGTCCAATAACCCAAACATACACAAGGTCAGAGTGTAAAGCTTCAGCTGGAGAGCCAATTTCATGAATGGACTGAGTCTACAAAGAGTTGTTACCTATTATGAATGAATGTCTATTTTGACTTGGACAAAAGTATTATGAATGGGAATTTAGATGTATTATACCACAGTAAAATATTATGAATGAGACCTGAAAATTGCTGTGTTACATTGTGACTAAAATATTGTTTCTCACCTAATATTTGTTGTTAATTATGAAATGATTTTTCTGTATATAATTCTTCTATGAAGCAATAGGTTTGTATAACTTTGGTACAAAGTAATTTTTGTTTATGTTGTTATTCCTATGAAGCAATAGGAAAATACATACATATGAAAATAATTTCCAAGTCAAGTACATGTTTTCATGTCATTATTTATTATCCTGTGGGTCCTGTTCAAATGTTAAAAAATATTAGATATTTCAAAACACATAGCACCATTCAGTTTCTTAGGGTGTGAACTCGCTTGTGTTACTAGGGTCCAATAACCCAATTCATTAAAAGTCTCCCCAAAAATAAGGGGCCATGCGATGATTGGAATTGGTTGTTTTAATTGCAAACCTATTGTCTTAAGCCGCCCTGAGTCCACTCACAGGCAATGGCAGTCTATAAACTGAACCAAAAATAAATAAATATGGTTGGCATCCGATATAGCAAGAAGAGAAGCCACAGCTTAACTCCTTATCACCTGTTGGCCCATTTCCAAGTTAAGCAATACGAAGATGGGTGTTTCATACAGCTCGTTTCAATCCATCTATGAACCATCTCTAAAGCGCTATGAAGAACTCTGTCCACGTCAAACAGTGCTGCTCCCCACCCGTCCCTTTTTTTCCAGAGAACATTCTTTTTTGTTTAAGTTCTGAGATTTGTGATATAGTCCCACAGCAACCCAATGCATCCAAATATGGGTGATATAGCACTGAATTGCTATATCATAAGTAACGGGATGCAGTGGATTGCTATGGTGCTACAGCACTCAAACGTTCAAAAAAGGAAAGGTGAAAAAGAATGCATCGTGGGAAAAGGCTGGGAAAGGTGTTCTTTTCAGAAGCGCTCCAGACATTTTAAATGGCATACTGCAGCAATTCAGAAGCACAAGGAAGAACGGAAAATGGGAGTTTTGATAAAAATGTCTTGGCCTCAGGACACCAATGGGACACAAGCAGCTTTGACTGAGAAGGCTAAGAAACTCTGTAAGCAGCCAGGAGCCAAACTGGTGGTGTCTGAAATGACACACACACAAAATTCATTAGCAATCAGCCATTAAAATGGATTATAAGGGCAGGTTGAAAAGGACCATAACCTCTATTAAAAAGCAATTAATCTAACTATCTTATAACTCTTCCAATTAACTGGCCAAGATGAAAGCAGCCCTAAGCAAACCAAGTTCAATGACAGTTGAAAAGGGCTTGAACTCTCAGCTAGTTTGCAAACTTAGCAAGAAAAAATTAGTGATATCATCGCTACCAATATTTTAGCACATACGTCTTCCAAATGTTCTACTCTTCTATACACAAGTTATTTTGCCCCATAGAGGAGAGCCAAGTGGCATAGCACCCAGGGGGAGGGGGCATTTTGCACCGGGCACACGCCAGTGCAGGGGCGTGGTGGGGGCACAGGGCACACATATACCCCGGGGCACAGTTCCCCTTCGCTACGGTTCTGGGAGAGCCCATATGGACTGGTGATTTCCAAGTCGGGAAGACGGACATATTAGAAAGCGTTAAGTATAATCCTTTCAAAGAAATTGAGCACAGCACTGAAAGTACCCCAGAGCTATTTTTGTTCCATTCTGTAGTCTTTATTAAAAACAAAACAGTTTTGTACGATAGCACTACATGTTTTAACTGCTGCTAGATTGAGTTTAGATAGATTACAGAAGCACAAGAAAATACCAGTGAGAAGAAAATAAAAAACTTATCCAAAAAATGGAAGTGTAACAAAAACGGACTTGACGTAAGTCTTAAAACAGATGGAACAAACAATGTCCGTTTATAAGGTATCATACATTTTTATGTATCGTATGTTTTAAGATTTTAAAAAATAAATTTAAAAAAGGAATGTGGAGAGATGGGGTTCAAAATCCCACTCCACTATCAGTTCCCTCAGTAGGTTTAGGCTAGCAGCGCCGTTTCAGATCAGCATACCTCAAAAAATGCTGGTTTTGAGGATTAAATAGATGGGGAAATAATACCATAAATACCACTGTGAGTAACACTGAGGAAGGTATACAAATCTATAAACAGAAACCTCCCAAGGAAGGCTGTGCAGAAGACCTGCTCCAAGTCATGGTTCTCAATGCCTTACCTTGGCTCTCAGCCATTATTTTCTAGTGAGCTGCACCATATCCCATAAACAACAACCTGTTTAGCATTAACAAGGGAGCTGGCTGCCATGATGCTGTTTTTTTTTAATCTAGGCCCTCTAACTGGAAAACCCAGGCCAAGCCATACTCTTGGTCCTCTAGGGTGGACAGAACGGGTGACATTAACTGAAAGAGCACTGGAATGGACAAAGGATTTTCACAGGCACTTGTGGGGGTCCATTTGCATGGACACCCACAACATGGAACCTGCCTCAGTCAAGTCTTTAAGGAGAGGGTCGCCCTAAACAAGTTGCGGCAGCATGGGCCTATTTCGTTGTCCCTGGGCTGAGCTATTTCAGATTGGCAATATTCATTGTCCCTGGACCGAACTATATCAGATTGACAATATTTGTTGTTTCTGGACCGAACTATTTCCGACTGACAACATTCGTTGTTCCTGAACCAAACTACTTCAGACTGATAATATCCGTTGTCCCTGGACTGAACTATTTCAGATTGGCAATATTCGTTGTCCCTGAACCGAACAAGTTCAGACTGACAATATTCGTTGTCCCTGGACCGAACTATTTCAGACTGACAATATTCGTTGTTCCTGAACCGAACTACTTCAGACTGACAATATTCGTTGTTCCTGAACCGAACTACTTCAGACTAACAATATCAGTTGTCCCTGGATCGAACTATTTCAGATTGGAAATATTAGTTGTTCCTGAACCGAACTACTTCAGACTGGCAATATTCATTATCCCTGGACCGAACTATTTCAGACTGGCAATATTCATTGTTCCCAGACCGAACTATTTCAGACTGACAATATTTGATGTTCCCGGACTGAACTATTTCAGACTGACAATATTCGTTGTCCCTGGACCGAACTATTTCAGATT
>NW_025951242.1:0-11684 GCF_021028975.2 Sphaerodactylus townsendi
TGTAAATTAAACTACAGGTGAAAAAGGAAGTAATATTGACATATCGGATAAAACTGAAAGACTGGGTGGTGAATTTATTTCTATTTTTCTATTTCCATTTATCTACAGTTAATACCTGCCCTTTACCACAATAAAAAGAACTTAAAATTTAGAACTTAGGAACAAAATTTCTTAAAGATATCAAAAATAATGGAACACATTAAGGCAGTAGATAACCAACTCAGAAAATCTAATTTAAGAACAGGAGTTCTTAAACAAGGAATGGAATGAGCTAATTTAGAAGACTACCTTATGGTTACAGAATATCAGCATCTGTTTGCAGATTATTTACCGAAGGTTGCATATATACACCAAACAGAGAGCAGAAATTATTCATTTTTAAACAGTTGATCTAAGGAATAATGAATTGTGTCAAAGTGGATGTGATTATAACAAGGTTTGTAAATGATGTAATGGACCAGGCTACAGTTACATCTTCTGGATCCCTTCTTTTATGAAAGAATATGAAAAAAAATATTTAGGAACTGGCTGAAAATTCATAATCTATTAGACATGTGTAGGCAGGAATTCGTAGCTACATAACATTATACCTTTTATCACACTGACATCATTGATCCTCACAAATAGACTATACCTTCCTGGATTATAGTAAAAGAGCAAGATTTGAGTGTAGGAGCATCCTTCCAGGGCACAGGGTTTTGAGAGTCAATGCTTCCGTCATTATGATAGGCACAGAGCAAAGCTCCCACACAGAGCAGAACTCTGCCAGGTTAAATGAACCAGTTCCAATATAGATTCCTCTGTTTCCAGAGTTTGATTCTTTGACAACTATGGTTTTGGGAGATCTCCTGTGAGCTGCAGGGAGGAGTCTCAGAGCTCTATTGTTTGCAAATATTACTTATACCAGGGGTAGGGAACCTGCGGCTCTCCAGATGTTCAGGAACTACAATTCCCATCAGCCTCTGTCAGCATGGCCAATTGGCCATGCTGGTAGGGGCTGATGGGAATTGTAGTTCCTGAACATCTGGAGAGCCGCAGGTTCCCTACCCCTGTCCTAGCTGGTTGGAATTCGCTTCCTATCCTCACAGTGGAGACTGTGTGAGATAGGTGGGGCTGAGAGACCCCCCCTGGCACTGTGACTAGCCAGGTGGCACTCAGCAGAAAATGTGGGAGTACGGAAATAATTCTGGCTTCACATATAAACTTGCGCCACACCAATGTGGCAGTGTAGGCTCAGATAGACAAAGGAAAAGGTTCTCAAGGAAAAGCAGCAAGAAGAAGCTTGAGGGTTAAAACTAAGATGGAGGTGGCTTGAAGCAGATTCCACTGGCATCCTAGAAAGTACACGGACTGTGTTCCTTTTAAAGGCCAATGCTGTAATGGGTGAAACCTTTCAAGGCATTGGCACACATAACCAAAAGGAGGAAAACTTTAGATTGAAGCACAAGAGCATAGCTAGAAGCAATGGAAAAATCCCCCTCATGAGGGGAAAATCTTAAGGGTCTCTTAAAAGGGGGCAAGACACACAGAACATACATAAGCATACACAATACAATGTGAAGGTTTGCGATTTTAACTGTCCCAAGCAAACCAACTGGGATTTCTTATGAGAGCATTTTAAACAAGGCTGAAAAGGAAGTGAGGTTAGTCTTTTGTCCTAATTCTATAGGAGGTGTTTCCAAGCTGGATCATTTTTATTGAACATACAACTGGAGACATATCTAGGAGGAAATAACATGAGCTGGAAAAATCCGGGCTTCCCTTCCCCCCCTTTTCCTGGGGGGGGCGGAGCCGATGGCTCTCCTTTTGCTGCGAAAGAAAGGGGTTAAGGTGAGAGTCCGTGGGGGGATTGTGCAGGCCTTTGTTCTCTATGAGCTTGATTCCGAACCGGCTCATTCTGGTCTTCAGAGTCACGCACGTGTTGGATTTTATGAAGATGGTTACAGCTGAACTTGGGGAGCTTACTCTCTGGGTCCCGCAGGGCGGTCCCTTTGCAGGCTGTGATCCTGCTCTCCCTGGGGTACTGACAATTTTCCTGGTACTGGGAGCATTGAGCTTAGGGCTTTGCATATGCTCAAAGACTGTGAGATCTGGTTTGAACCTTACTGCTGGAGGGGGCCAAGGGGGCTTCTTTATGATCACGAATACGGGGGTGTTCCACGGGGAGGTGGAGATCTCAATGTGGCCGGCTGCCAGCTGTTCTTCTACCAGCTGGTGCATGGCGGCTAGCTTTTCCCTGGGTAGCGGCCATTGTTCCACCCAGACGGGGGTTTCCGTGACCCATGTAAGGGGGAGAGTGGTGGGGGCGGGCTTACTCATCTCAGTCACGGCTGCCTCGACCTGGCCCTGGGGATCCCCTCCCCACGAACCAGTGTGGACACCCGAAAAGACGCGGCGAACTGTGAATTGCCTCTCGGGCCCCGGGTGCCGGCGGGGGCTGCCAGTGGGCGCCCCTGCTGTTGCTGTAGTGGCGCTGACGGGGCTCCGGTGGTCACCTGGGCTCGTGGCTCCTATCGGGCCGGCAGCGGGTAGCTTGCGGGGCAGGAGGATCAGCTGGGCGCGGCTAATTCCGCTGGATGGCTCCCGTGGGGGGCTTATCCCCACCCGGCTGCGGGTGATACCCTGGGCCGTGGAGTCAGTGTCCCCTGGAACGACAGACAATCCTCGCTCAATGGGGGAGGCCTCGGGTGAAGCTAACCCGACCTTTTCCGGGAGAGTAGAATTGTCATACTGGGCTGGGGCAACGAGAGCCTCACAGAGGGGCGTGGGTCTCGGTTCTTGGGGTCGTCTTAGCACTCTCCCCCCTGGCCCTGGTTGAGGGGGGGTCCGGCTGATCTTTTTCCCAGGGACCCTCGTCCCCTGGGGGAGAACCCTCCCCCGTCAGGGTCGTAGGCCCCCCACCGGGCAGCCTACAATCCCTCCGGAAGTGTCCCCGCTTGCCGCAGTTGAAGCACTCGTCTTGGGGCTGTCTCCGGGCGGTGGAGAGTGCTGCGGCTAGGAGGCTGGCCTGATGGGCGGAAGATCCGGAGCTATCCTGGGGCAGAAGTCCTTAAGCATGTCGGCCAGCTCCAGGAGTTCTTCCCTTAAGCCATTGATGATTGCCCTGGGCGGCACTCGGCGGAGGCGCGTTCTGCTTTGGCAAAAGGGCGCAGGGGAGGAGCTTCGTGTTGGGCTACGTCATTGTCGGACTCCTGTCTTCGCAGGGCCTCCTGGAGCCTGTTCAGGAATTCAGCGTAAGGTCTCCTGGAGAGGCTTCTGCCGGGTGTTGGAGAAACTTTGGGCTGGTTGTCCGGCAGCGGGCAATCTCTCACAAACGTCTACTTTGTAGGCTATGGTCAGAAGAGCAACCTTAAGTGGGTGGCTTCCGGCAGGTGGACGATCTGGCTTGGCCGTTGGGAAGAGGCGTAAGCCTTTGCAGCCATAGAGCTGCGCAGCAGTATAGAGCACCGCCAGAGGCTGCCCCTGCTTTTGCATTGTTGGCGGTATTCGCTTTCCCCAAACAACATACTGCGCGAGGGTTCAAGAGCATGTGAAAAGCGGTTCTCCAGTCCCTCCGGAACCATCACCACGCGGATTCTGCCATGACTGCTTCCAACAGCTGCCTCTCACATAGGGGCTTCTGAGTGGATCCCTACGTCCCGTATTGCCTTAGCGGAGCTCAGTGAGAAAGTTATAGCCTATGGGACGATACTCAACGACTTCGCTGGGACGCTCGCCGTCCTCCCCACGTGGTCAGTGTAGTGGGTCTTCGGGCAGACGGTGGCCGAGGAGATGCGGCATCGTCTTCCGTCAGGGTTTCCTTCCTCTGCAGATCGTGGGTAATACGCTCTGCTACCAGAGTTTTGAAGCTCGCGCCATTACGTGGCATTGACGGAGGTGCGGGGTGGCTCTCAGAAAGCGTGGAAGGGGGGGGAAGTGGAGCAGAAAGGCGGAGCAGAAGGAGGAAGGCGGCAGGGTCGCCGAGCACGAGCGGGGAGAGAGTTTGAAAGCGGGAGAAGGACAGGTCGTCCCGCTTTAGTGGATAGAGAAAATTCCAGGCTTGAAATTGTAGGTGAAAGATCAAAAAGGAGGGAGATCCGTGGCAAAGAGACACCATGGACCTGCCTGCAGGCTGATGGCGACATACCACTGTCTCCACGTCAGTAGCAGCGACATCGGCGCGCGAGGCTCTTTGTGCAGAGTCGCCCGATGTTTTCCCCAGTCCTTAAGATTGAATGTCCCCCTTTCTGGGTACCCATGGACATTGCCTATCAATTTCCTCAACCAATTCACGCAGCCTTCCCTCTCTTCTACGGAGACCCTGCCGGCGTTTCGGGCTAGCGCTTTCAGCTACAGCTAACGTGCTTGTCGCCAAAAACCGTGCTTTTACAAAAGCGCCCATGCTACTACCAGTGGTCTGGCCAGACGAGGAGAGTGTCCTAGAATGCGAATCCCCTGGATCGCGCCGATCCAGCGGATGGTCAGTACCGAGGTGGGTCCCTGGATGCGCCGATCCAGCTGTGACGCATCGGTACCGAGAAGCCCTTTCCCCAGGCTGCACGGTGCAAAAGCACCGTGGAGGTTCGAGGATTTCCCGGGTTTCGGCACCAGCTTGTAGTCTTGCCCACAAGGCCCCAAGGAAGAGACAAGACGTGGAGATTCCATCTGGTGGAGAGCGCCAGCGGCAGGAAGCGCGGGATCCCGTGATCCTGGCAACTCTGCCGTGTGCTAGGCTCTGCCTCCTTTTATTAGGGTTTACAAGAGGGGGGCAACATGGGCGGACCGGGAGGCAGGAGAGCGGGAGAGCGGGAGATCATCATGTGATGCATGATCTCATCGGGCTACTACGTGCAGGAGGAAGCATCCACGTCTGGGTCTAATCCACACCTGGAGGGCAAGAGCCCCCTTTGTCCTTTTGTCTGGGACATCTGGTGACCGTGAGTCAGGCATCTCATGACCTGTGACGGGGGACTGGGGGGTGGGGGAGCTTGTGCGCCCAGAAGGCCGTAGCCGGCACCGGCATGCCAGGCGCTCTTTCTACGGTTCTGCTGGGTTCGCGGGCTCACCCCTACACATATGCACTGTTTATACGTCACGTGCAGCATGAGTGTTGATTTTTGTTAGAACGCAGATCAGATATGACAGCATACATATTGTGATTGACACAGTTATTATCGCTGTGCTGGTAAAATGCATGCATTGATCACGGTAATTGACTGTATAAGCACTCAGCATGAAAAGATCTCTTCATTGACACTTTCATGCAGAATCCAAGATTCTGAATCCTATATTACTGTAATGGAACACTGCTGTTATTCATTGTAGTATTGTATATTCCCAATCTTCCTCCCTGGGGCAGGAAGTTTCAGAGATACAACTTACCTTAATTAGTCCTCTTTGCAGAAGGCTGCTCTGGGGTCTCATGAATTTTTGTAATAGTTGCCATAGATGGAAGCAAAGAAGCACTCCTACAGACCAGTAAGTATATTGGTTGGTTTAGATGCCTTAGAACCTTGCCTGCCTATTTTTCTGATCCTTGGAAATGAAAGTAGTGCAAACTGGACAATGTGCTGCAAAAAAATTATTTGTACTTGAAATCACATGCGCCCCCAAAATCTACCCACAGACAATCATACACACACAATAGGAAAAGCTGCCATTGATGTTATGTGAGTGATTCTGCTCAACTGGCTTGGCCTGAAGTCAGTGAGTGGCATGCCTGGAAGAATCAGACTCCATGACAAAGGAAATGAAAATGTAGCTGAATTGCTGTACTTGTTTCTTAAGTGTCCAGGAATGGCTCTATTAATACAATCCAGTCGAGCTGGAAGAGTTTACCTCCAGCATAGAAAAAGGGAGGTGGCCTGGGCAGGGATGAAAGCATAACATTTAGATTCTGGAAGAAACAAAGAGAGGAACTATCAGCCATTGTTGAGAGTTGGATGAAGCTGAGAAAGACTGTATGACAGTCTTTCACTCTCTCTTGGCATCTAATGATGGGCAGTGGTGTTCCTGCCTAGGCACAGGGGGTACCCTATGTCCCCGGGCGCCCCACATTTGGTCACGTGGGGGGGGGGCGCCAACATTTTAGAGTCATTTTGTATTTTTAAATGTTTTAAGTGTTTTTTCACGTTTTGGCTTGCAGGGGGCGCATTTTTAAGGCTAGCGGCACCAACATTTCAGGGTACCATCCCGAGGCTGTCCTGATGATACCACCCAAGTTTGGTGATGTTTGGTTCAGGGGCAGCAAAGTTATGGACCCCCAAAGAGGGTGACCCCATCAGCTAGTGACACCAAATTTTCAGGGTATCATCTGTTAACTATTCTTATGATGCTACCCAGGTTTGGTGAAGTTATGTTCAGGGGGACCAAAGTTATGGTCCCTCAAATGGGTAGCCCCCATCTCAGGTTAGCTCCCATTGAAAACAATGGGGATGGGGGCATTCCATTTGGGTGTCCATAACTTTGCTGCCCCTGAACCAAACATCACCAAACTTGGGTGGTATCATCAGGGCAGTCTCTGGATGATGCCCTGAAATCATGGTGCCACTAGTTTTAAAAATGCGCTCCCTGCAGGCCGAAAAAACACCAAAAATACCGCCCCCCAAATACCTGATGATGCTGACATTTGTTTGGTAAATGTTTTGCTGGGGGTGATTTGTGAGAGATTTACATGCTTAATACCCACTTGCACTGGCTTGGAGTTGTTTCTTAGGCTAACAACCTACCTCATACGGTTGTTGAGATTAGGAAATTAGGAAAAAAGTTGGTGGGGAGAGAGCCATGTATGTTTTGATGAGAGTGGGAGGTGTTTTGTGAGCTGGTACAAAAAATCATTGTTTGGTCATGGTGGGAGAGGGTGGCCACCCATATGCTGGGCCGGGGGGGGTGCCAAACTCAGGTTTTGTCCCCGGGCGCCAGTTTGCCTAGGTACGCCTCTGATGATGGGTGACAGACCCTCTGCCCTGCAGGAGTGCTCGACTTGTATATTTCTTAATAAAGCAAATACTGCAGCAATGCCACAAAGTTAGCAGTATTCTCACCAGAAGAGAGCAAGCAACCCAGGTAAACACCATGCCCCGAAACCTCTCACTACTCAGAGGAGCAGGGGAATGCATAACAGATCTGATACCAGATCTGCAAGCTGTATGGGCCGAATTTAAATTCTGACTACTACTGAGCCCTAATTTTCCCTTTCTTACATACAAAATGAAAAGTTTATGTTCATCTTCTGTTTTATGTGATTCTTTACAAAATCATTTGTTTGCCAGTCAGGAAGTCTCTGGTCCTCCTCTTGGCCATGAACCCAATGATGGCCTTAGATTAAAAACCATCATCTCAGCTATCTTTAATCTTGCATCTACTATAGGCTATAACAACCACTTTATTGCATCTTTGCAAACAGATGCATCCTAAAATATCCATCACTAATTCATAGAACTATATATAGTTATCTGAGGTGTTGTAGCAACCTGAAACAGAAAAAAGCACCAACACTGTTTTTCTAGTAAGCCATGCATAACCAAGAAAGTGGTTATTTGGAAGCCTAATGGCATTCTTGTCTTGGTCAACAAATTGGAAATACTGTGAGAACACTAAAGAACATAGACTTCCTTTACTGCTTTGGAGGTCTATATTAGGGATGACAGCAGGATAATTAAATAATATAGACTGGACTCCAAATGGTCCTTCCCTCAGTTCCCATGATTTGAAATGCAAAAAATTCTGCTTTTGGCTAGCTAGCCCTTCCAAGAGAATAGGGCTGCAATTTATCTGCAGCTGCTTAACTGGTTAAATACTTTTCACATGTATCTTCAGGTTAGTTACAAAGACCAAAAAAATTTAACAGCCCTAAGCAGTGAGGCCGGCAGTGCTACAATTGTGCCACCCTGCTGCTCCCAAAGAGGCTTCCTAGTACCATGGAGAGGCTTGCAAAACAAAAGAGGCTCCCCACTGCTGAGAAGCTTCTATGGGCTGAATGGACTTATGCAATCCCAAAGGGTTGCATAAGTCCAGCTTTCCCACTGCTGGTGTAAACTGGTGAATTTTGGCTCCTCCCCGGCCATGCTCCCAGACCACCCCCACTGCACCAGTGGCAGCGGCAGGGACGCTGGGACGGTGGCACAGTCTCCCTCACTGCATCCCAGCACTGGGGATGGCTGGCGGCAGCCGCATACTGGCAGTTTAGTTCCTCTGCTGGGATAAATGCCCCAGGGAGGGCATTTTCACTGGCAGAAGACTGCACCACTTCCACCAGTGGAATTGTCTCCTCCTCTGGATGGGGCTTTCTTTGCCCAGAAAGAAGATAATAAAACTTAAACCTTGTCATGAAATAAAATAGAACACAAAGTTTGTTTTATTTTTCCTAGGACCAAGTGTTTCCTGATCCATCACAATTGTGAGATTCACATGCAAAACAGCCTTGCTGTACTTAAGTAAGGCTGCACTGCCAGTTATCTCCAACAAGTAGCACTCGGGAGCCTTTTGGAAAGCCTGGGAAGAGATTGGGAAGTTTGCAGGAGAATCCAGTGATCCCATTATGTTCCTAGAGACATCATCATGGGTGCAACAGAGTTTCTAAACTTCAGAATTTGGCCAGTAAAAACCAAGCTACTTTCCATTATTTGCTCATTGAGAAAATAGGTTTGGCAAGCCAAATTCAAATCAAGCCCAAATGAGTTCATTTGTCCATCTCAAAGTGTGTTAAAAGATACATAACTAGGCCAGAAAGCCTGGCAGACTCCTCCCTCAGCAGTCCAGTACCAGGATCATAGAGAAACTCAGGCTAATGACCAGTCTTTAATGGATTAGGCTTTGGGGAGCAAAAACATAATAACTTATATTTCAATATAGTGTTCCACAAACGTTCCACAGTATTGAAATTCAATACTGACCTTATTTATTTATTTCAGTAAATAAGTTCTCCTTGCAGGTTCAGGCTAGCTTCCAATGATGAAAGATACAATAAAATCAGTAACCATTCTCAATGAAACACAGCACCATTAGCTTTCAATGGGCTACTATTCTAAGCTATACCCCATAACATTTTTGTATGTCATGGATCCATGAGGAAAGGGAAGGGAACAAATAAAGAAGGAAAATGGAAGGGCGGAGAGGGAGGCCCACTAGATGGGCACTTGCTTTCTGAACCATAAGCCTAGTGGAACAGCTCCATTTTACAGGCCCTGAGTAACTTTCCTAAGTCTTGCAGAGTCTGGGTCTCACTCAAAAGAGCACTCCACAAGGCCAGGGCCAGAGCCAAGAAGGCCCTGGCCCTGGTTGAGGACAGCGAGACAGCTTTCAGGCCAAAGATCACTAGTAAGTTGATATTAGCTGAGTGTAAGGCATTTTGGGGAGCATATTGGGAGAAGTCATCTTGCAGGTGTGATGGCCCCAGACTGGCTAGGGCTTTAAACATAAGTTCCAGAATTTTAAATCTGATTTGGTGTTTTACCTGAATCCAAAGCATCTGACAAAACACTGGCTGGTTTGCCTGTCATTGTTCTGAACCACATTCCTTGCAGTTTGTTTGTGATGATTAATCAAACGTATATCCTGCTATTGATTCCACTCCTCTGAGTGGCACAAATGGAGATCACTCATCCAGGCAGCGTAAAGGTTAGACCTGCTTAGCTTGAGCAGTAGAACTGCATTATGTGTCCAGTTCAAGATATGATCTGATTTATTGTCAATGTCAATGGCAAATTTGACATAAATTTCTAGCACTTTTTTGTTATTTATTGAGAAATACTATACTGATAAAGCTTCTGACACTTTCCATGGTGAAGTGTGAATTCACTAGCAGGCTGTTTCAGAGACCCTCAACTGAAGTAAATTTTATTCTGTGGTTCTTAGTGTCACTTTAAAAAAAGTCATATTTAACAAAATTAAAGCACACTTTGCTTTCATTTTAAAGGTATAAGAACTGGAGTTTCCTAAAGGACTATGATCCAATGGTAAGTTTAACAACAACCAAACAATTATAAAGTTTGGAATTGAAAAGGTGGGATATAATGATGAATTGTCCAGCCCAGAAGATGTTAGACTTTTTCCCAAGTAGAATAAGCACCAGATATACAGAAAGAGAGAGAGAGAGGGAGAGGGAGAGAGAGAGAGAGAAAGGGGGGGGGGAAGAGAAAAACATGCTTGCTTTAGAAAAAATTCAGAAATGGTTCCAAACTAAGTTTGACAAAACACTCAAACAGATAAAGAATAATATTACCAATAAGCCAGAAGGGGTCAAAAGAAACCAAACCTTAAACATCAAAGTTTGGAAACAAAATTAGCGACAACTGAAGATAAGTGTAAATTAAACTACAGGTGAAAAAGGAAGTAATATTGACATATCGGATAAAACTGAAAGACTGGGTGGTGAATTTATTTCTATTTTTCTATTTCCATTTATCTACAGTTAATACCTGCCCTTTACCACAATAAAAAGAACTTAAAATTTAGAACTTAGGAACAAAATTTCTTAAAGATATCAAAAATAATGGAACACATTAAGGCAGTAGATAACCAACTCAGAAAATCTAATTTAAGAACAGGAGTTCTTAAACAAGGAATGGAATGAGCTAATTTAGAGAGACTTACCTTATGGTTACAGAATATCAGCATCTGTTTGCAGATTATTTACCCGAGAAGGTTGCATATATACACCAAACAGAGAGAGCAGAAATTATTCTACTTTTAAACAGTTGATCTAAGGAATAATGAATTGTGTCAAAGTGGATGTGTGATTATAACAAAGGTTTGTAAATGATGTATTAATGGACCAGGCTACAGTTACATCTTCTGGATCCCTTCTTTTATGAAAGAATATGAAAAAAAATATTTAGGAACTGGCTGAAAATTCATAATCTATTAGACATGTGTAGGCAGGAATTCGTAGCTACATTAACATTATACCTTTTATCACACTGGACATCATTGATCCTCACAAATAGACTATACCTTCCTGGATTATAGTAAAAGAGCAAGATTTGAGTGTAGGAGACATCCTTCCAGGGCACAAGGGTTTTGAGAGTCAATGCTTCCACGGTCATTATGATAAGGCACAGAGCAAAGCTCCCACACAGAGCAGAACTCTGCCAGGTTAAATGAACCAGTTCCAATATAGATTCCCTCTGTTTCCAGAGTTTGATTCTTTGACAACTATGGTTTTAGGAGATCTCACAGTGAGCTCGCAGGGAGGAGTCTCAGAGCCCTCTATTGTTTGCAAATATTACTTAGCATACCAGGGGTAGAGAACCTTTGGCTCTCCAGATGTTCAGGAACTACAATTCCCATCAGCCTCTGTCAGCATGGCCAATTGGCCATGCTGGTAGGGGCTGATGGGAATTGTAGTTCCTGAACATCTGGAGAGCCGCAGGTTCCCTACCCCTGTCCTAGCTGGTTGGAATTCGCTTCCTATCCTCACAGTGGAGACTGTGTGAGATAGGTGGGGCTGAGAGACCCCCCCCCTGGCACTGTGACTAGCCAGGTGGCACTCAGCAGAAAATGTGGGAGTACGGAAATAATTCTGGCTTCACATATAAACTTGCGCCACACCAATGTGGCAGTGTAGGCTCAGATAGACAAAGGAAAAGGTTCTCAAGGAAAAGCAGCAACAAGAAGCTTGAGGGTTAAAACTAAGATGGAGGTGGCTTGAAGCAGATTCCACTGGCATCCTAGAAAGTACACAGACTGTGTTCCTTTTAAAGGCC